>NC_084813.1:10254241-10554712 GCF_963583255.1 Pyrus communis | reverse complement strand
AAGTCCAGTGTCAAATGCGTTGCCATCAACCCTACAAAGGATGAGAAGAAGAAGCAGAAGAAGAATTAACCTGAGATGGAAGTTTGTAATGTTCATTTAAGGAGGGGTACAACTTGTTGGAGTTTTTCAGTGGAAATTTCCTTCCATCTCATTTGTCTCACATTGGTCAAGCTGGGAAGTTTCACACGCTTTATAACATCTTGTCCAACATACAAAGTGATTGGAAAGACGGTCCATAGGCAAAATACTGTGATGACAGAGCTGTATCGCACTCTGGATGAGGATCTGCAACAGATGCTAAAGAAGTTCGGTGTCAAATAAGTCTTAAGAAAACCCCTAGATGCAACTGGAAACAAAATGAAAAATTACGAAAATTCTCAAAACATCCTTAAAACTTAAAAGCTATTTTAACCTTTCAAATGTTGTTAAAACTCTAAAACCCATCTTATATCATGGCAAAGTCGTAAGTTGAACTCCCTGGTCCTTCATTTTCCAGAAAAAAACGTGTCATGGGCCCAAATTGAAGAACCCTTCCAACCCCTCGCCAGTATATGTGAAAAAAGGAGGAATGGAGAAAGGGGATGAGAATAGAGTAGAGGGGAAAACAAAGAAGAATGAACGAAAAACAAAATCTTGCATGCACATAAGTCACTAGCTAGTACGTAATACAAGATTCATTAATTGCATTTGCAGATCGACTAAACTAGTATCGATATGTTTCATTAAATTAGGGTGGTGCTATCCACACACCCATTTTACTTCTCACATACTCCTTGTTAATTTTTATCCTTTGATCTTCTTCAATTCATTCGATCTAATAGCTAAAAATTGAGAAGGGTGTGTGGGAAATAAAAAAGGGTATGTGGATAGCACACCCCTTAAATTATTAATATATGATTCAACAAAAGAATGTTATTTTCCATTTACACTTGTTCCATTGATTTATAATTTATTCTATATGGCAAAAATATACGCTACATATATATGTATCTCAACTACCAAAAACAAATAACCAATGAAAAGGAAGAAAGAAAATAATAAAACTTCTTGTCTGCCTTTTTGGGTTTTCAAGTTGCAACTGGTCGATTATGAAGGCCTCTTTCAAGTATAATACGGCAGGAATTAATTTTCGATTAGTTCACAAGTATAATATATATACATCCAGTCCTTAGTTCTCAAGTTGGTGCATAGATATCACAGATGCCCAACTTGATAAGTGAGTCATCGAACGTTCTACTACATACTGCATGAGTAAGGACATTTGCAAGTTGCTCCTCAGAATTCACAAAAGGAATGGATACAATCTTTTTTTCGAGCTTCTCCTTGATAAAGTGTCTATCAATCTCCACATGCTTCGTCCTATCATGTTGTACCAAATTGTGTGCTATATCTCTTGTAGACTTGTTATCACAATATAACTTTATAGTATTCCTTGGTATGAACCCCAGCCCCCAAAGAAGCTTACGCAACCAATGAATCTCACAAATTCCTTGGGCCATACCTTTGTACTCAGCCTCAGCTTATGATCGTGATACTAATTTCTGTTTCTTACTACACCACATAACTAAGTTACCCCTAACAAAAGTAAAGTACCTAGATGTAGATTGCCTATCAATTACATCGCCAGCCTAATCTGTATCGAAAAACCTTCAATTCTCAAATGTCCACGTCTCCCATATAATTTTCCTTTGCCTAGTGTGGACTTCAAATATGCTAAAATACGCATGATGGCGGCCATGTGATCTACACTTGGTGACTGCATAAATTGACTCACCACACTTACTGCATAGGCAATATCCAGACGAGTATGAGCCAAATAGATCAGTCTTCCTACAAGTCTCTGATATTTGCCTTTATGAACTGATACTTGATCTAGATACATCTCCAGATGATGTTTCTCAAAAATAGGAGTGTCCACAGGTTTACACCCTAGCATACCAGTTTCCTTTAACAAATCCAACATATTTATGCTAAGACAGGAAAATACATTTGGATGAACGGGCAACCTCAACCCCAAGAAAATATTTCAAATTTCCCAAGTTCTTCATTTCAAATTCTACCGCAAGGTTTTTCTGCAAACCTTAGTATTTCGTCAGAATCATCCCCTATAATAATCATGTCATCTACATAGATAATCAAAGCAGTTAATTTATTCAATTTACACTCACACACAATGTATGGTCGGAATGACTTTGACGATATCCATTCTTCTTCATGGTTTGAGTGACCCTGTCAAACCATGCACGAGGTAACTGCTTAACCATAAAGTGACTTACGCAATCTACACAACCCCCGTCTTCCCACATGTATCATATCCAAACTTCCATGAAGGAAACATTCGTTTGCAGCTAAAGAAATAAGGATACATACTGTATTCATATTGGCTACATGAGAGAAAGTCTCCTGATTATCTACACCATACATTTGAGTATAACCATTCGCCACCAACGTTGCTTTGTATCTGTCTATCGATCCATCAACGCTGTATTTAATTGTAAATACCCAATGGACATCCAACCGGCATTTTCCCATTAGGTAGTTCCACTACTTCCTAGGTTTTATTTTTCCATAGAGCCAACATTCCTTCATCCATTGCTTTCACCCACTTTGGATCTTTTAGGGCTTCATCCACTTGAGTTGGAATGTTAATGGACTATATTATTTACCAAAGCGTTGCGTTCAAGTGCAAGGTTCTTGCAAGATACGTAGTCGGCAATTGGATACTTCACTTTTCTTTCTAGAGAAAACCTGTTAGGAGGCACATCTCGATTTTGTCTTGGTTGTAACTTATATGTACTTACAATATTATTATTGGATTAGTTGCATAATCATCTATGGTACTTACCTCAGGTATATTATAAGATGTATTGGATGACACTATGGAACTAGAGAGAAAGGATAACATGCTGCTAGACTCAGCACTTGGTTCGGTTGCAGCGAGCCGTGTCTGTTCAATATTGGGTTTGGCAGGAAACTGCTGAACCTGATCACTCTTCTCAGCAGCAGCTTGCTACTAGGCAGCACTGGGTTCGTCAGTAACCTACTGAATCTGATCACCATTCTTAGATCATGAAATAAGCTACGCAAAATACGTCTTAAATAACCGAAAGAGGCATGGCCAAATCGGCGATGCAACATCCATACTTCTTTCAAATTACTAGCAATGGATGCCGAACTGCATTAGCTCTTCTCGGAATGGCGTCCTCCACATAATTTAACCCCTCTCTCTTAGAGTTATGCCCAATTATCTCCTTGGTTTAAATATCCTAAAGCAAACAAAAAAACAGACACATTAATACAACACAATCCAACTGTTCCGTAACCTACGGTATAGATAGTAGATGATGAGATAAGGAAGGAAAGAATAAGCAATGATGCAAAGAGAGATGGTGTAAGACACACTGTGCCTGCTTCAATAACAAAAGCAGTAGTACCATTGGCAGTCACCACATATGTTCTACGAGGCGTTGTCATATACTGAACAATTTCTAATCATATGTCATATGATCCGTTGCACTAGAGTCTAGATCCAACCTGTATGATGATCAGTGTCGGAAGCTAGGAGAACACGTCTTACAGTACTTGTATTTGATGATGGTTCACCAAGAGTAGTACGAGTCAACAAAGATTGGCTCGATCACCAGATTACACCTCAAATTTTTTACCATGTCTTGTGATATGCATCTCCAATACTTTGGACCAAAGAGGATAGTTTGATCCATTAAGTTTCACCGCAATCAGCACTGCCGAGGCATCATTGTGGATTACCTCGGAGTCCAGAACATAATTGTTGGTTGAACCACCAACAACTCCAGGTTTCTGCCCCGAGCTCCCATCTTCAACGACCACCATCTTCCTGATTTGTTAGACACAGTAACGTAACACTTCCTGCAAACCTTACAGCCACTGACATCACTGCAACACAATAGCAAAGGCACGGCAAGAGCAACAGTAGAATTACACACGGCAAGAGGAAGAAAAACACAGCTCTTGCAGAATCACAGTAGCAGCACGATGGGAAAAAAATTTAGAAGTAGGGGTTACAGCAAACCACGCCCGGATGCCAAGTTGAATTATATGGCAGGAATTAACTTTCTATTATTTCACAAGAATAATATATGTACATCCAGTCCTACGTCCACAAAGAAACATAAAGGACACAATCTCTAACCTTCCTAATAAAGGACTCCTATAATATCTACATAATCTTTACATACTCTTTATGACTCACACTAACAAACTCCATGGTGAACTTAGCCTTGTCATACAAGGAAGGCGACAAATAAGTCTCCAAGTGCTTAGCACCGGTGATGTCCTCCAACAACACTCTGCTCGCTTCGACTAGAGCTTGGCTGACGAAAATGGCCACCGCTGACATGAAGATGATAAAATGAGGAGTTGGGGGTGTTGATCTACCAGCTGTGCTCGTGTTTCTGGTAGGAGCTTTTGCCTTTTGTGGGCTTGATGGAAGCGCATGAGAAAGCTTCAAAGTGTTTCACTTATAAATGGGGAGAGTTTGTGTATTAAATGTTGTTGGAGTCGTGGGTTTCTGGTGGGCGTGTGGGGTTTACGTGTTGGCCAAGGAGCTCTGAAAGGTTCCATACATGCAAAAACGAAAACTAATAGGGTAGTGGGGTTCATCTTCATTTGTAAATAAAAAGTCTTAGGTTCAAATCTCGTAAATGGCAAGTTCGTAATCAATTTATTCATGCACTCGTTAGTCTAATTATATCTTCGTCCAAAAAAGAATACTTATTACACACCGATTATTTTGGTCATCTAAAAAACTTTTGCAAGTGGTGAAGGTTTTCTCTTTTTACCCCATTACTATTGAGTTCAAAACTTTCTCTTTATCCTGAATGTAACTTAAAATAGTAATATTATTTGAAATACTATATAAAAATAAAAGAAAATACCTTATATCTCAAAAATATCTTATGACTCAAATAATTAAAAGTATTTATCGCTTGACCTGTAGTTTTGTGTCTAGTTTCCTCTATCCAAATCTCCTCTCCCTTATCTATAAATACTAAGAAAAAAGTCACAAGGGCAATATGGATCATTTGAAAAATAAACGTATTCGTTCTAAAGCAGATCTCTTACAAGATCAATTCGAATTGGCTCTGGTTTGTTTAGAAAATATGGTTAAAGGGACTATATGCAGAGCAATTAAGTATAAATTGATACTGACTCCTTAGAATTTGGTAACTTCAACTCCGTTAACAATAACTTATGAATCTTTTTTCGGATTACACCCATTATCGTAAGTTTTGGATCGAACTAATCAATTGACACAAATAGTTCATAGAAGAAAATTGAGTTATCTGGGCCCCAAAGGATTGACAGGGCAAACTGCTAGCTTTTGTATACGAGATATCCACCCTAGCTACTATGGACGTATTTGCCCCATTGACACGTTTGAAAGGATCAACGTTGGACTCACTGGATCCTTAGCAATTCATGCGAAAATTGGTTATTGGGAGTCTCTAGAAAGTCCGTTTTATGAAATTTCTGGCTCGAATCTTTAATATTCTCTTATTTATGACATGTATCTACTATTTAGGCAGAATACTGTCACCCATTGTTACTAAGAAATTGAAGGAAACCTTTCTTTATGTTCTTTAATTTGAATTGAGTGTTTTATTTTTTTTGGGCAAAAGTTTGAATTGACTACCTCCCCAATCTGGAGTTCATGGTTTTGAATGGACCGTGCAAGAAAGATTTGAAACAAGTTTTAAGGGAAGCCACCGAGATGCTAGCGGCCGCTAAAAAATGAGCATACCATTCTCAAATTTTGGTCTTACAAATATGTTTTGAGAACAATCTCGCTTTATTTTGTTATTTTTTATTTATTATTTTTTTTTGTAAGTTTGAATACACTAAAATAAAAGAGAACTAAAGAATTTTTTTTTTTTCATATATATATTTTTTCAATAATAGTAGTGGTCATGCAATGTCGGTTCACTTAAGTTTTTGATCCAACCCATGTAACGAACTTTAGGTCAATGACTCCCAAACCACTAGGGCTTTAGGCCACAAGGTGCCGAACACCCCTAAGGACTTATTAACTCGAGCTGAAAAGGCTACGAAACCAACTAACCACCCTACCCCATGTCAAGACTCTATCGTTTGACGCGAGAATTACTGCTGATTAGGCAAGACTAGTCGGTTACTAAGCAAAATCTCGGATGGAACAATTATTACTTTATTTATAACACATACTAAACTTCACTTTATTTCAAAACAAAAATTAAAAATGAACTTAGACGAATAGTAAGTGATTCAATCTCACTCCCCCACAAACCCTACTGGTGTGATGTACAAAATTTTAAAGTATAATTCATGAATTAGTGTCTAAGCAAAAACAAATAGAAAAGACACTAGTATGAGAACTAAAGAATTTAAACAAACACAGGTGTAAATAAATTAGATAAGACGTGCATATTTTTTTTTATTATTATGTTTTTCTTTAAGTTTGTGTGCGGCTAGCCTTGCCACTAGACTCTGTTGAATGGCACTACCACCCACTCAAAACGTGTCATTTGTTAAACCAAATTTAATCTTTTTCACCTCATCTAACCTGGAAAAACCTTGTTATTTTTCTTCCACTCATCAAATTCTTTATTTGTTTGAATAAATATATAGCATATATTGTTTATGTGTGGTTTTAGGGTTTATAGAATGAGAATTGCTTAAGAAAGAAAAAGGAGGGTTTTAACTGGTGGGGGTTTGGCGGTTACTTCTCGATCACTTTTTTCAATTAATCATACCGAATAAGCTACATAATATGTATAGAAACACTTCTTCCTTTACTCACTTTTTTCAATTAATCATAAACCCAATAAGCTAATATGTATAGAAATCCTTCTTCCTTTACTCAGCTATTTTAATTTCCTAAGCTATAAGAGATTGCCATTTTCATTTGTCCCAAGGTCAACATCTTTATAACTCGGATGTCAACATCTTTGTGACTTTGACATATAAGATGTCAGAAGCCCTCTTTTCAGATCAATATTTCTATCTGCCACCTCCACCCCTTCGTCTTTCCGAGGGAGGTGGACTGGGGTGGGGTTTGTGTTTCACGTTTTCATCTTGTACCCAAATATTTTTTTGGGTTTTATGTTAATATTCTGAAACTGTTAAACAATTATTATATTTCATGTTTAACAAATGGCAAGTTTTAAGTGAGTAATAATGCCACTCACTAAAATCCTATGGTAAATCGACTACCACACAAGTTTTTCTCGAATAAATGAGATAAGACGTGTGCAAAAATCATTTCCCTATGTAAATTGGGTTTAAAGCAATCCAGATATCAACAAGAAGTGGTAATTTGAGGCAACCTAGAATGGTAATAAATGTTGACTAGAATATGTTAGAATTTTAAATTAAATAATAATTAAGGGGCAACATAAATCGAAAGATACACACACACCTCTTATTTCCTCTCAAACCTTGTTAAGTTCTAGATTTTACATACATGAATCAAAGAATAATTAAACAATATAAATAAGCAAGAGTGAGCAAAATGAAAAACAAGTATTCGTGAAAATCATTTTCCTGAGCTATATAAGCCCTTAAATAATTTTGAGCTTGAAAAACACAACACAACACTTAACCCTAAACCAGTTTAGATGAAATTTAACATCTCCATCCATGAAGCACTCTGGTTTCTCATAGATCTCAAAAGACTTGGGATTCGTTTGGAAGAGTTTTTAAAATGACCGAACACTCTTTTAGCAAAAATGTTTTTGGGTTCTAAAAGCACTTACAGTGCTTCCTGCAAAAAGCATTTTAAGTACTTGCAGTAAGCACTTTAAGTGCCTTTTCCATGATTCACTTACATTTTTACTAAAGATTTGTTCCAAAATAAATTTCACCAGAAGTGCCTTAAGCATTTCAAAAGCACTTCCAAACAAACTCTTACAAATTAAAGTCTGACTATTATCATTGATCAGAAAACAACTAGAATTAAAGGCTTACAAATTAAAGTTAAAACCCCCCATAAATCTCACAAGACCATGAGATGATGAGATGATGAGATGAGCCTAGCAAACACAAAAGACACGCATTTAATCCATAACCTGTACATTAACAGGTTGTTCCACCTGCATTATCCAGAAAACTGGCTTTGCTGCAGCAGAGTTGAATTACAAGAGCATGAAAACAGCACATACTGTGACAATGAAGTTCGATCTCTAGCTATACAGCGTTAATCTTTCGTCATTTCTGCCTATATAAATGCTAACCAGTTCTCAAAGTAAAACCAACTTCATATTTGTGTTTAAAGAATTCCAATATTGGTACCTGCAGAGAAAATCTTAGAAGTCCTTGGCTTTTCTTCTCAACTCATTAAGCTCCATCTCAATTTCAGAATCTCGAAATGGATATGCCTTGTTACTGGGAGCGGCTGTTCTTCCAGGCGGGAGCTCTCCTTTCTGTAGGATAGAGGGAAAAAACGTCAACAAACCTAGCAGTTGAGAGGCCATTAGGACACATGGTTGGAATTCATCTCGTTATGAATTTTTCAACAAAGGGAACAATGAACAGCAATGAGTGGAGGAGCATTAGATTATGGACAAAGCCGTTTCCGATTATTTATTCTCCATTTTGGTACCAAACAACACAATAAACGAAAGAACCACCATAGCAACCCAGATAAATAGACCGCACGATTCCTCTTAATGCTTCTTTGGTCAACCCAATTGAGTATGATGGAATTACAAGAAAATTAGACACCTAAAATGTAACAAATAATGGGGTAGAAACCTTAAGGTTAAGAATCTAGTTCACGGGAATATATCAGCGGAAACTTGGATGCACGATCTCGTGAATATATAAATGTCCTGGTCAATAACCATACCTTTGAACTACCAGATAATTCTTTCTTCAAGTTTGCAAGATCATCGTCAACTGAAGAACCCTCTAGCAACGCAAACTGCAATTTTGGTGTAGGTTAGGAAATGGTAAGAAATCAATTTTCAGAAGGGAAAAAAATCAAAAGCATGAATAAATAATATCCTCAGTATTATCCCTTAGGCAGATATAGTATGTGCGCAAAATAATCATCTTAAATTATCACTTCAAAATGGGTAAGTTTCTTTGCTGGGAAAGAAGCTCATTTCCATATAGATTATATAGTTAAGGTACAATTGGAATAATGTAGCTGGTTTGCAGAACATTTGTCAAACATGAGGATCCAATCCTTCTATGTTTACATTTACAAACAAGAGCTGAAGAAATATACAATCAACATCGAATCAACGATTCAAATTTTGAATTGTCCAATGGAAACTATCAATCTTTAATTTCTATTGGCAATTAGTTGTACTCAGCTTCTATATCAAGAACTACTGGTAGACGTTTGGAAAAGTTAAAAAACAAAGAACCAATTAATCCTCTTTTCTAAGATCATTTATGATATGTTATAGTTTATAACTGTGTTCTCATGGGTATCTACGTGAATAAAACTTCCTAGCTAATGTGTGTGAATCCATGTGGGTACATGTACGTGTAATTGAAAGAGTTAACAGGATCTGGATAAAAATGGAATCAGCAAAACAAGCTGGAAAGAGTCCTGATGTAATCTCCCATTAGTGTCCCTCCCAGTTCTCTCGTAATGCCAAACATCCCACTTTCCAACAACGCATCGCTATTGCTACATTACTACTGCCAGGCCAGAGAGATCATGCATACATCCCAATTAAATTAAGTGAGACGCTATCCATGTTCCCCTTATTGCAGAAACACTACAACATTGTCAATTGTGTCCCAAGAATGAGCAATGTAGATTCACAATAGAAACATTTACAAGCCAAACATCGTAAATCTTCCACTTTGGTTTGACCATTGACGTTGATTCACAAGCATATATCAATCAAACTCCTCATACTTTTGTTGTCAAGGAACTGTACAGGATGCCACTTATAAACGCCATATAATATATAGTGGTTCCCATGGGGGCCACGTTCTCTGGGTAGTTCAACAGGATTTCTCTTTTGCAAATGTTTAAATTGTGCATGACTTACCTAACCATTAGATGCAATTGACTACTTAGATTTCAAAATGCAATTTACAATGGAGAAGAAACCACTGCTCTCTACTGGCAGTCCCACTGCATTCTCCACTCTACTCTACTCTGCTGCAAAGCGACATCTCTCCGAGGTTTTTAAGTTGACCTCTAGGAGAGACAATGAGAAGACCATGCCATTACCAATATAGATCCAAACAAAATTTTGGTTTCTTCTTGAAAAACACTACAAAACCCACTTTCCATTCTATATATCTGAACATCTTTCTGCTGAGCATGCACAAAAAACAATGGAGACCAAAACTCTGACCAACAATGGCCAAAACTTAGGTCCTGAACCAAAATCAACCCCAAAGTCCTAGCAAGTTCACCCACAATATCCAAGAACACCACCTTATTACGATTGATAATAACTGTTCCAACCGTTAATGTCAGTGCACCTTCATGCCATTGTCCTTTACACACTAATGAGTTCTCCGTAGTTAGATCAATGAAGTTAATGGACTGTGGCCTTCTCATTTTTGTGTGGTTTGATACATCTTTTTGAACATAAAAAGCGAAAAAAAAAAACAAATAAAGAAGAATAACTTAATCACCTCTCTAAAGTTTATTATTATTATTATTATTATTATTATTATTATTATTATTATTCCTTCAATCTTTGGCAACTCTCATCTGGATTTGAAAATTTATTCTAGTTTCTAGGTTCATAATCAAAACAAACAAGAGGGAGAATTTAGAGGAATGGGAAGGTTGCATAAAATTCAAAATTTTCATCTTCATTTAATGGCTAAAACGGACATCAAAAAGTCGAACACCTTTTAGACATGGACAATTAAGAAAACCCCAATAGCCCAAACGTTTAAACTAATGGCTAAGAGAGGCAACACTCTAAACTAAAGTCGCACTTTTAACAACTTCCTTACCAGTTAATTCTCATGTACAGCCAAACCAAGCACAAGCATAATACAAGAGACTTTGGAAAACAGAAGAAAACAAAGGTTTTATCCCATGATAATGACCTAATTCATCCCGTAACCATATAGAAAATGGCCCAGACAAATATATGAACTTAATAAACTGACAAGCCTTCCATTTAAAGAATATCAGCCAAACGAAAATCATTGTAATTTTGTCTATCAACACTTGAATGGTAATGCCAACTGCAAAAGTTTCGAACAATTGCTTTGAGCACTCTCAACTTAAATTTAGCAAACGTCTAAACATTAGTATGTAGGGTATGCATGACATCCATGTTACTTTAGTATGTAATTATGCATTTAAGTCCATGAAGAAATTACAACCACCAAATAATACAGGTAAATAGTATGTAGGATATGTAGGGTATTCAAGTTACTCAGTGTGCATTTACGTCCGTAAAGAAATTCCAACCACTAATAAGATGGGTGCTCTACTAAAATGACAGAAATTTTGCCACTGCTTAAAACAGTTCATTGAGCTCATTCTTTGACTTGTTTCCACATCATATTTTTGAACTATGTTCTGGATTTTATCCTCCCTTCCTCCCCTGTTCTTATCAATTTGAAGATCATATAGAGTTGTAGAAACACAAGATCTAACATGGCATGGTGCCTAAATAAGCAAGATAAAAGTGTTACCTTTCCTTCCAGATCATCTGTAGTTAACTGACCAAGAGCTTCTGCTTGGGATTCCATTGCTAAGACTATTCAGATGAAAAAGGAATAGATTAATTAATATACTTGATAAAAATCCATATAAATTAATGTGTGTGTGTGTGTGTGTGTGTGTGTGTGAGATCAAAGATAGACAATCAACATGTACTGTGCGCTACAATGTGACTAGAAGTCAATCAACTTTTTACAACGGAAATTATATACAGAAAACATCCATAATGACAGGAACATGGCTGATAATCAGGAAGGATACTCCTTCATTTAATTAATTAACTAAATCAAAAGTGCTGATAGCTGAAAATGATTTTACTCACATATTCGTGGTTTTCTTTGTATACTAACAACAGAAAAAAGATGTGCTAAAACTGACTATCAAGAAAATCATTTTCTAGGTGGAAGCAGCAAGGCCGCAATGCAATTACAGTAACAGAAATTCTTGCACTGTAGAGGGTAGAAATAAGCACCCTTGGTAAATGCAAAAAGACAAATGAAATGGATCAAAAGGGATTGGCAAATTGGGAAGAGCAAAACTCTCAGAATTTAGAACAGTGCTACTACTGGTGAAAGAACAAACATAGGCCAGGATCAGAAGGATCGTAATCACATACAAATACCAGGCCGATTTCTTTTTCTGTTTACAAATATTAGGCAAAGTTCACACCATCGTCCAACTTCACTTCATCCCAATTTTGAAGGAAGAGATGAACAATCTCTAGTTCTTACATTCAATCAGACTTTGTACCTCTGGACAACTCCTGTTGATGACAAAGTCTGATTTCGTCTCTAATCTTACATATTTACCAGGAAACATACATCTAACATGCTCAATCAGGAGACTGGGAGGCTGTAAAATATACGAAACAATGATTTTTTTCTAAAATCCAAACAATCTTTTGGTACTTGTAAGTTGTAATACTGATTAGCAACCAGGAAATTCTTTGTATGAATGTGTGTTGTGAATATCTCGTTTACGAATGGAAAAAATAGAACAAACTCGAAATCAAAAACAAAATAATCAAATAAATAACACCAAAAATTTACATGGGGCAGCAACAACTAATTTTCACTGTGTCAATAATGAGTACAACAAATAACCTTGCCAAGCCTCTAGGATTAAGACTTGACAAAAGAACAAGAACAAGAAATACGCTTTATCTCTTTTCTTCTCTCTCACACACACTTTGTCCTCACAATATTCTCTAACTCTTAACTCCTAGAGTGGTATCCAACTGATTGTTTTGCTCCAATTCAAAACTAGTGCAATAGCTCCTTTATATAGACATAATAAAGGTCTTCTTCAATAAGGATTACTAATCCTAATTGAAAATCTAGTTACGAATCCTTCTCCAATTGAGAAACCAACTCCAGTTGAGAAAACAACTCCAATTGGGTAAAAAATTTAATCCTCCAAGACTATAATTCCTAATAGACTTATGACAACTCATCATGGGCTGTCAAAACCCAACAATGCAAATGATCAACTATTTTAAATTTGACATATCACATGCTTACCAATCAGGGATTGGGCACATGAACGCTGAGCACATATAAAAGTACAATGTGATGAACTTTCTCTCAATATATTTTAAGCAGACTGTACCCTCAAATATTTAAGTCAACTAGAGTCCAGAAAGGAATTCCATACGCAAATCAGTTCATTTTGAAATTATATTTTTCTGATTTAGCAGCCATTTTAGAGCTGGTTGACTTTGGGCATCCAAAGATTTCCTCGGGCGAAACGAAGATCAGCATCAAATGGAAATGCAGAATGGAGCTTCAATAAATCATAAACTATTTCCATAATTGACAGCTGCCTCACCTTTCTCTTCCATCTTATCAAAAGCTGAAAGAGCACTACTTGTATTGACATTCCCCACCATCTCACTCACTTTAGTTGCAGTCCTGAAGCAACAGCATAGCAGCAATTACAAGCAACGCTAAGGGGATACCAGACTCTATTGACCCAGAAATTGAACTGAATTTAATTAAATAAATAAATAAAACAAAGAGATAATAGACTTGGTAAGAAAGGAAAGTGAGAATGATCGAATAAACTAACTTTGCAGACTGAGCACGTGCTTTGAGGGTATCTTTTTTCGACCTTGCCTCCTGTATCTTGCTCTCTAAAAGCTACACAAAATAGATTTCATAGAATAATTGATGGATTTTTCTACACAAAAAGTCAAAACAAATGTAATTTAGGTAGTCATTGATGACCTCACTATGAGCAAAATAATTTAAATTCGCTTACCCGTGTATTAGACACAAGATTATCAACAACAGCTTTTTGTTGATCAAGTTGAGATTTCAAAGTATTAGCATTATCCTGAAAACATACAAGGACAATAATGCAATGAAACTTTGGCAGCCTCACGATGAGAGAAAACTAGCTTGTGAATAACAAGGTAATTTTTTAATTGATGGCGTGAGCTCAATTTTCCTAAACACACCAAATAGAAGTTTTCCTCAATAATGATACACATTTCTCAAAACTAGAAATACTAATATAAAATAACCAAAAAAAAAAGTAGAAGCATAATAAACTTACAGCAAAAGATTTACGCCTCTTCAGAGCTTCACGTGCAAGATCCTCCTCTCCTTTTTGAAGAGCTAATTGTGCTTTGCGGTACCTATAGTAACATACACCAGGATTTTAACAATTACTTGCCGCTTTATTTGAGACAATAAGATATCAACCCGATCCACATTACCAGTCCTCAGAAGCTTGTGCAGCAGCTTTGTACTTATTCTCCATCCGCTTTTGAGATGCCAACACCTTCACATGAGAAAGAGGAAAAGACAAAGAATAGGCATGATCAATGCTAGATGAACATTAAAGCGTAAAATCGAGACCATTTAAAAAATTAAACACAAGCAATGTATTAGGGAGAATGACAAGTCATCCAATACAGTTACTGTTAAATAGTTTGTTAAAGCTAAATGTAATTAGTTCTGTTAGTAACTGTAATTAGTTAAGGTAGGTATTCTTGTAACTAGTCTAAGGCAGCAAAGGCTATATATATTCACATCTGTGTAACTGATTTATTCATTCAATACAATTGGAAAACTTACAGAGGAAGTTTTTCTGTTTCTAAATGGTATCTCGCCATTCTACTTCATAGCACCGACCTTCTCTTCCGCTCGTCAAATCGATCGATTCTTGATCGATTCTTGCTTTCTTCTCTCTGATTCTTCGATTTTTCATCTCCGATCTCTCTTGAATCTTGATCTCTGCAAGATATGGCTGCTCAATTTTAATTGCCACCAACTGGATCGTCTTCTCCGATCATCTCCCCTTCAGTCCAAAACACTAATTCTTCTTCTAATCCAAGTCCTCTGAATTCGTATACCTCTCTTACGATTCACAACATCGGCAGTATGGTGCCGATCAAGCTGAAAAGATCCAACTATCTGCCATGGCGAGCACTGTTTGCTCCAATTTTCAGGCAATACAAACTTCTTGGTATCATTGATGGCACTAAGATTTGTCCTTTGCCATTCTTGCCTGATCGCTCGATGAACCCTGCCTTCGAGGATTGGTATGAAAAAGGATCTAAATCTCTTGATCTAGCTTAATTCTACCTTATCAAAAGAGATCATTCCGTTCAAGGTTGGGGTTTCCTCTTCTCGCGAGCTCTGGGTGAAGCTTGAACAGCACTTTGGTGGAGTTTCGGAGGCTCACATTCACCAATTGCGATCGTGACTTCAATCAATTCAGAAAGGATCTCAGTCCATCTCTGAGTATCTTCAACAAATCAAGGAAATTGCTGATTCCTTGCAAGCTGTTGGTGCTTCAGTGTCCGATCGTGACCTAATTGTTGCCACACTACATGGATTGCCTGATGAATTCGAGTCCTTTATTGATTCCATCATGTTGCGGTTATCTTCTACATCCCTTGATGAACTCCATGGTCTCTTACTCACCAAAGAGTTGTCTATGGCTCGCCGCAAGACTGTTATTTCCTCCTCTGCAACTGAGCCCTTTTAAGCCTTCTCAGTGCAATCTCAGCCTCCCCTGCTTCCTACTCCATCTGCTTTTGCTGCTCGGAACCAACCACTTCATTCTGCTTCTCGGTTTAACTCAAATCGTGGTAAGCCACCTCGAGGTAATTTCTCCTCAAATCGCAGCAATCGCAATTTTCATAATAATCGTGGTACTTTCACCAACAATCGTGGAAATTGAAATTATCAAGGCTCTCGCAATTATCAAGGTTCTTCCACTTTCAAAGTTCCTCGTCAGATCTGTGGTTCTACCAGTCATGAGGCAATTGACTGCTTTGATCGTATGAATCCGGACATTTGTGGTCGAATTCCTCCAGCCAAACTTGCTGCTATGTGCGTGCATCATTCAGCCAAACCCTCTTAACCTTGGTTAATTGATTATGGCGCCACTTCCCACATCACCAATGATGTAGCCAATATTTCTTCTCCTACTCCCTACACTGGAGAGGACAAAGTGTACATCGGAGATGGTAAAGGATTATCTATCTATAATATTGGTTCATCATCTCTGCACACTCCTCATAATTCCTTTAAGCTGAGAAATGTTTTACATGTTCCTTTCATGAAACATATCTTTGTCTGCTTATCAATTTCTTAAGGATAATAATTGTTTAGTGACTCTTGACCCTTAGAGATCCACTGTCAAGGATCGCATTTCGGGGAAGATGCTTTTACAAGGACCTGTTAGGGATGGTTTTTTCCATTGAAGTCCAAGTTCGATGTATTTTCTACATTTGTTACTTTCAAAAACTATGTAGAAAACTTCAGTGGAAATAAAATCAAGATTCTACGTTCAGATTCAGGAGGTGAATTCACTAGTCACTCTCTTGCTTCATTTCTTAGTGCACATGGTATATTTCATCAGTTTAGTTGTCCACATACTCCTGAACAAAATGGCTGTGCAGAGAGAAAGCACAGACATCTTGTTAAGACAGCTCGAACATTACTTGTTGCCTCTCATGTTCCTCAAGTTTTCTGGGTTGAAGCATTCTCCACTACAATATAGCTTATCGATAGACTTCCTATTTCTGGTCTTACAAAGTCACCTTGGGAACTTCTCTTCAAACCAAATTACTCTAAACTAAAAGTCTTTGGCTGTCAATGTTATCCACGGCTTAAACCTTACATTCACAGCAAATTGGATGGTAAAAGCAAAAGTTGTATGTTTTTGGGATATAGTCTTCAACATAAAGGCTATAGGTGTCTTGATCCCATGACAAATAGAATCTACATATCAAGACATGTTGTCTTTGATGAAAAATCTTATCCATTTAAGTCACTGCAGCTCCACAGTTCCAATTCAGAGAATTCATCTTCAGAATATTCTCCATCTTTGGACCTCCACTTCAGCAAACACTTCTCAAGTTCTCCTACATCTAGTAACTCTTCAGAACCACAGTGTACTTATGTACCTAATCCTATCACTCAGATCTCAACTTCAACTGAGAATCCTTCATGCAATCAGTCAGTGGATAATTCTCACAGTTCTTCCAGTTTTGTCTCTCTCAGAATCCTCTCTAGTGCCTATTCAGACAAGTCATCCACCTATTTCTGGGAATACACATCCTATGATTACAAGATCTAAGGCTGGAATATACAAGTCTAGAGCTTATGCAGCAACGAAACATCCACTTCCAGTTGATCTTGAATTTGTTCCCAGTACTTATTTGCAAGCACCAAACCATGCTCACTGGAGAGCTGTAATGCAGGCTGAATATAATGCTTTAATAACCACAGGCACTTGGTCTTTTGTTCCATCTCATCCTTCTCAAAATGTAGTTGGTTGTAAATGGGTGTTCCGAGTCAAGAAAAATCTTGATGGAACCATTGACAGACACAAAGCCCGCTTGGTGGCAAAGGGCTTTCATTAGCAAGAAGGAGTTGATTTTCAAGAAACCTTCAATCCTGTTGTTAAACCAGTTACCATTCGGATTCTCCTTACACTTGATGTCCAATATAATTGGTTTTTGAACCAATTAGACATTAGCAATGCATTTCTTCATGGAGATTTAAAGGAGGATGTTTACATGCAACAACCTCCTGGTTTTATTGATCCTAACTCTCCCAGTTTTGTTTGCAAGCTGAAGAAATCCTTATATGGTCTTAACAACCTCCTCGAGCTTGGTTTGATAAATTGTTTCAAGCCCTTCGTACACTTGGGTTTCACCAATCCCAATCTGATGCTTCTTTGTTTGTCCTTAATGGACCTCAGTTGGTCATTGTCCTTGTTTATGTGGATGATATCATAGTCACTAGACCCAACCCAACTCTCAACTTTGTCAACAGTTTATACAACAACTTAGCACTCAGTTTCCAGTGAAAGATCTCGGTCCTTTACGCTATTTCTTGGGATTGAAAATACACCGATCTAACAAAGGACTCTTTCTACATCAGACCAAGTACTTGCTTGATCTCCTTAAGAAAACAAATATGGAGAGTGCAAAACCTTGTTGCATTCCTCTCGGTTCTAAGAAACTGGATCACAGTGGGCCTCTCTTATCAAATCTCACTGAATATCGCTCTATAGTTGGTGGGTTACAATATCTCACTTGGACTCGACCGGATCTTGCATTTGCTGTCAATCAGATGTCAATTTATGCATGCTCCAAGAGAACAACATCTTCAAGTAGCAAAAAAGGTCCTCAGATTTCTTAAGGGTTCTATTTCCCATGGTTTATGGTTCACTAAAGGTCCTATCAATCTTTCAGCATACTCTGATGCTGATTGGACTGGCTGCACATTTGATAGGCGGTCCACCAGTGGATATTGTGTATTTCTTGGCTCTAATCTCATCAGTTGGAGTGCAAAGAAACAAAGCACTATTGCTCGTTTCTCTACAGAAGCTGAATATCGTTCTTTAGCACATACTGCTGCAGAACTCACTTGGGTCTGCAAAATTCTCAAAGATCTTCATTTCCCTGTACCTACACTGCCTACACTATGGTGTGATAATATCTAAGCAATCTCTTTAGCATCTAATCCTATTTTTCATGCTCGAACCAAGTATGTTGAGATTGACTATCACTACATCCGGGAGTTGGTACTAGCAAATCTCATCAAAGTCCACTATGTTTACAATGAAGACCAATTGGCTGATCTCCACACCAAATCTTTGTCTAAAAGCAGATTCTCTTACCTGTGTTCCAAGCTTCCAATTGGAATCCTCTCTGATTCCTCCTTTAGCTTGAGGGGGTGTATTAGGGAGAATGACAAGTCATCCAATATAGTTACTGTTAAATAGTTTGTTAAAGCTAAATGTAATTAGTTCTGTTAGTAACTGTAATTAGTTAAGGTAGTTGAGGGTATTCTTGAAACTAGCCTAAGGCAGCTAAGGCTATATATATTCACATCTGTGTAACTGATTTATTCATTCAATACAATTGGAAAACTTACAGAGGAAGTTTTCTGTTTCTATACAATGTATAAAAGAGAAAATTATGAGATATCCAAAGTATATCTAAAGCTAACCCAGTAGCTATTCATGGATGATATACTTGCCGTTTCAGTTTGTCATCTACAACAAAATAGGAAAGATGAAAACTGAAAGACATAAGAACGAAGGCAAAAGAAAAGGTGCAAAAATCTTCAGAGAACGTGAGGCAATTATAAACTATTGTAGAAGAAAAGAAAAACGAGTCGATCATGAGACTTTTTGAAAACAATTGCATTAAGAAGAAGAAATAAAAAACAAAGAAAAGAAGTAAAAGTTTTGGGAACATGAGGCTTACTTGTGCTGTGGCCTGACGCATCTTTGTCAAATCATCATTCATTTCAAGAACTGCTTGCTCTAAGATTTTCTCAGGATCTTCAAAGGTACTTACTAATGCATTTGCATATGACTGCAATTAAAAGAATTAATGTAAGAAGAAAAAGGTACAATCAGTTATAATAAGACCATCACATTAGTATTTATTATGTGAATACAGTAATCATTCATAAGATATCACCTTGACAACTCTAGCAAACCGGTCAAATAGGTTCATACGAGCACCAAGAGCCCCCCCACGTTGTCTAGAATAACGTGGTCGACTGGAAGGAGAAACCCTAATCACTTCAACTTTTAGAGCCCCAACTGAAAATAAAACAAATGTAAGCCAAGATCTAATACCTATTTTTAGGTAATTTGCAAGTTTAGTAGAACAGATACTAGAACAAAAACAAAACCTAAAAGATTAGAGTTCAAGGTTATTGCAAAACTCCACAACAGGGTGTGCAAAATGCATTGCTTACAGACCTTAATTGTTGTCCACCTTTTACTTCTATACATAAGTAATGTTTATATCATTAACTCATAGTATGCAATTCATGTATCTTGTTGCACACAACAAACAGGAATTCACCAAGAGAAACACATCCTCAATGACAACAGACATACATAAACCCAACAATAAGGTTCAATGGGATAACAGAAATTTAGTCAATTGTACTTGCATCTACATGTAATTTTTTTTACTTGCTTTTAGGTTAATAAAACTTGTGGATTAAGAATGAATTTGAAATCAATAAAAAGTAAGACTTTAAACCTAGCATATTCTTAGACTTCGTCAAGCTGTTCACAGTAGAGAGAGACATAATCATATCCAAATGCAAGCTAGCAGATTTAATTGGACAAAAGACATTTTTTCTAGAATCACATGTTAAGATTTTGGCAAATAGGACCTTGTTTGACTCAGAGATTTGCAGCAGTAGTGTTTTCCTTTGTAAATAGTTTTTTCTTATGCTATCTGAAATACGCCATAATGGATTTCAAAGAACCTTACATCCTTTTTGAAGAGATAGAATGTTATATCCTTTAATATCATTCTCATTTGACTTGAAGAAATGTAATTGTTTTTCTATAAGATAAATAAATTATGTACACGTTCTTTGAGCTTGACCATAAATTAAAAAATATATCTCCTTTACATTTATGTTGGGGAATTGTTATAGCACTTCAGAATAGTCATTTTGCACTCCTCCCACCCTCATCTTTTTCACTATAGAGAAATGCAGGAAGGTTTTTTTTTTTTTTTTTTTTTTTTGGTGCCAGTAACAGCTCCCTTTTAAGCTAATCCCTAGTGGATAAAGGTTAGTTCCAAAATTTTGGAGATATCTTGTTAAAATAAACTACTTTTCAGATGTTTCCATGACAATGGTGTAGCTAATAAAATGTTTACTTTACTATGAAAGAAGCGCACAAATACATGCCTGCTTGTACTTTCTTATCAGAATTAGCTACTTCATGTCGTCATCAAATCCCACGCGTTGAAGACTTGACGAGAAATTGAGATAGAGCAAGAATAACTATGTCATCCTCATATCGTTCTTGCATGAGTCTCAATTGAGAATTTCTAACCAGCTCCTTTTTAAGACAGAAATTTCTAAACAGTTGAAGCTAACGCTTTCCCAATGTCCCAATGCAAGGAGTACCAGGTGAGACTAAATGAAGTAGCAATTGACACTTCATGAAAAGAACATACTGTATAAAGAACTGGAAGCCAAATATAGAATGGGCCCAATTGGAAATGCTTCTCTAGAGAGCACTTCTTTTCATAAGAGCTTCAATTAGAATAACTTCGAAATATATAATCAAATGAAGTGCTTCCGGAAAATAAATAAATAAAAAGGCACCTAGATGCTTCTTCTTGCTTTTCTCTGCCACACATGGTCATAAGCGCTTTTGGTTATCAGGAAAACGCTTTCAGCTATTCTAAAATAACTTCCAAACAGGCCCAAAGCAAATACCAAACGCAATTGTCTTCTCAAAATCTAATTATCTCCCCTATTTCCCCACTACAAGTTCAAGATAGAACCTTTGAAAACAGAAACTCAATTCTCCATGAAATGTTTCCCCATTCCCCACTGAAAGCCAACCTTTAGAAGCAAAGAAAACCCACTCCCCACTAAGCTCAATACAACTATTTGGATTCCCAACCAACCAATAAACAAGTCTCAAAGCATTCAAAGCAAGGTGAAAAACAGAGCAAACGTGCAGATATGGAAGTCTAATTGAAAATCTAAAAGATACCCATTCACTGAAAACTTGAGTAATCAAAAGGCACACACCTCCGCCATTGAAGAAGGAAGTCGTGAGAGGTTTTCTGACCATGGAGAGACTGTTGGAGCTTGAAGAAGAAGCTAGGAACGAAGAGGCAGGCGTCGACGCCATGGTCAATCCTGTAAATATCTGCGATTTTGTGGCCATTCTGAGGGAGAAGTCAGTTGAAATGCTGCAAAATTTTATAGATAGGATTCAACAAGATGATGATCACTTCTCCCCCTTTCTCAATCACCACTTTTATTTTCTCAATTCTTTTCGGCCTTGTGATTTTCCTGCGAGTTGGGCGGTTTGGGCCGTTACATATAACCCGCAAATGGTTCCCGTTGTTTTCTTCCGAACCAGGCCCGTCCAGTGAAGCCCATCTATCCGGTTTTGGTAACTTTTGCTTGGAAAATATTTTTGTACGATTTTTATCACAAATGATCTCTGAAATTGAATATCGATACATCTAGTCTCTGAAAATAGGGAAAAACTTTTGTTGGGCTTGGTTTGCCACTGGACTTTGTTGAATGACATTACAATCCATTCAAAACTCGGCATATGACGAATCTTAAATATAATCATTTATCATTCTTTTATATTCAAAACTATCATAATTATTTTTCCTGCTAATTAATATACACCTTGAGATGAATTGGTTCATATTTTTCTTCTTCTCCTTTTTCTCTCTCCTTTTCCTTCCCAAATGCACAAAAGAAGTTCTTATTAGCATCTCCACTAACTTGGTTAGTCACACATGATTTCATTTTTTATTCTTCAAAAATTGTGTTTTTGTTTTCATGAAATAATTGGTGCCAACTTCATAGTATTTCCTATGTGCTCATTTGTTTATCTTAGATTGTTTGTTCGCATCAATCTAGTTGAATTGATATATGCCGGAAATATCTTTTCATACATATTTTAAAACACTGAATTCGATATGGTAATGTTGAAGCGGTGACCATTATTCCATTGAGTGAGGATATTCAGAGTGTTCTATCTTTGAAGAGTGTTGCATAGGTGTTGTTGGAGAGGTTGAAAATAGATATTTATCAAGATGCTTGATGAAAGAATACTTAACTTAAATTGCTTTGAGATGAAAGAAGCAAATTCGGTAGTAACCTATCAATTAAAAAAAATTCAAAGATTAGACTAACATATTAATAAAAACTCATAATAAAGAACAACGAAAAAAACTATTGTATAAATATGTGGGTTATTCATATTAACATATTAACCCTAATATGTCTATATATATATATATATGTGTGTGTGTGTGTGTGTGTGTGTGTGTGTGTGGGTTATTCATGTCAAGTTAACATGATCAAATCAACTATTGTATAAATAATTAAAAAAACTTACAAATTATTGATTGTTCCTGGAGAAGGTTTTAGGGTGCAGAATATTTTTTATTTTTTTTTTTTTTTTGAAGAAAGAAGTAAGAGAAAAAATTGGGAGACAGAAAGAAGTGGGAGAGAGAAGAAAGTAAAGAGTTTGGCAAAACATATACTAGAGGGGATATTTTGGAAGAAAAAAGGGCAAAAGAAGTGAAAAAAATGAACCATTAGATTGATCTAATAGTGTATATTAATTAATAGGAAAAATAATTATGAGAATCTTAAATATAAAAGAAAGATAAATGGTAATATTTAAGATTTGCCACGTGGCAAATTTTGAATGGATTGGTAGTGTCATTTAACAAAGTCCAATGGCAGGCCAAGCCCTACATAAGTTTTTCTCATAATGTAGGGGCCTGAAATTTGTTTATTATTGTTGATTTATGCACATAATTTCTTTTTTAATTATTTGGTGAAATAAATAGATATGGGTCTTCAATAATTTATATTTATGGTATTATAATTTTATTATTTCACAATTAAATGACATCTTGCTCCTTTTGGTAAGTTATTGTGTAAGCTTTTTCGCATTGTATATTTTATTTACAAATAATGTTTGGTTTAATTTCGGAAAATTACACATAAAGTATAGTTTTAATGCTTAGTTTTATATTGAGACAACATTTTTTAAATATTTCAAGTAGGGACAAAAGTTAATATATGCCAAAGATGATTTCATTAGTTTTTGTTCTTTTTCTTGAGTGTAAACTACAAAATATCCTTTATACTAGTAAAGTCTTTTCACACTTTTATCTCCTTCATCCATTGTTTCTCTCACTTCTCTCCTAGTCACCATCATTACCTCCCTAGTTGTAGCTCCCTTGCCACCGCTAGCATTCTCTCTTACCAGACTGCGCTTTGTTAATGCTGATATTGCATAAACTGGCTCAGAATCAAATGCCCTAGTCAGCGCCTCCTTAATGGTGAATGTACATATTCTTTGAGGGCATAGTGTGTTTTCTGAATTGATTAGACTAGGGAGGAAGGCTTCGTCGACAAAAAGGGCTTTATGCACTGTCATTCCATTTGGTAGCAGAAGGGTTGGCTTGAATTAGACACAAATGGTGTTGGGAACAACATCAAATACTTAGTCAAAATCTATCAATGCTTGGAATGACAATCATTGTGGATATGCAAGTTGGGCATGGGTGATGAAAGTCTTACTGGACGCAAGATCATTAATACTTATGGTAGATGAGGAGCACACGGTCGTGGACCTAGTGGTGCAAATATTTATATATAATTAGTGTAGCCTTAGTAGTTTAGTTAGCATGAGAAAAGCATGAAGACAAAATGACAAAACCAATCGCAAATCTTCTTTTCGATTAAATATTAAATATTATCATTATTTTCTCAATGCATACATAATACCATTCAATTGCCTAAAGTGTTATGGAGGGGGAAGAAAGCTAAAAGTTTAATGACACAGTATGGTGGTGGTAGCAGTATTTTGGCTTGGAATAGAAATTAGATTTTTGTCATCAGCTCGACAAGATTTAAGGATCTCTCTTTGTTTACTATTTACCTAGATTAACGCAGTTGTGTTAACTCAATAATTATTTATTAGGGTCAAGTTATTTGAAACTGGTTTTGCAAAAATGATCGAGGACGGGTTGAACTGATTTTGTAAAAATGGTTGATGACAGGTTGAACTGATTTTTGTAAAAATCGTCGAAAAATGGGTTGAACTAATTCTGCAAAAATGGTCGAGGACGGTTTAAAATGCTTTTGCAAAAATGGTTGAGGACGGGTTGAACTGATTTTGTAAAAATGGTTGATGACAGGTTGAACTGATTCTGTAAAAATCGTCGAAAAATGGGTTGAATTGATTTTGCAAAAATGGTCGAGGACGATTTAAATTGCTTTTGCAAAAATGATCGAAGACGAGCTGAACTGATTCTGCAAACAGATTCTACATGTAGTTTTAAAACTGATTCTAGTGATAAAGGATACAAACAGATTCTACATATAATTTCAAAACTTATTCTGCAGAAATAGTTGATGATGGGTTAAGCTTATGACACATACTAATTTTGTTAGAGTTGTGATGATTGGGTTCTATCAGCAGGCCTAAAGGCTTAGGGGTATGACTGGTATTTTAAAACATTGTTTTCATGTTTATGGGTTGGGCTTTACTTCTTTTTATGTTTTAGTCTCTCCTTGATATGTTTAAAAACTAGTGGAGTTTCTTGAAAGATAGTGAAAGTTTTTGTCTCTATATATAAAGCTCCCTTTAATTTAGTGATAATATATGTTATGATTACACCATAGTTTGGATTTGGAAGGGGGTTTTCTCACCATTCTGATAATTCTGAGCTGAGTTAGTATTGGTCATATTTAGCGGTTGGCATTGAGTCATGTATAAGATTTTGGTTCAAAACATAATATATATATATATATATATATATATATGAGTATTTTTTAAATTTATATCCTTTTGAAGAAATGCAATACTTTTAAAATATCTCAAGATTCATAATTTATTTTTTTTCAATTCTCATTTGGTTAGTAGAAGTTGTTGACATTATATTTGATTTGTGATTTAGAGCAAAAATGTTGAAAGAAATTGATGTTAAGGATTTAAGTAGATTGGTTAGAGATCGAAAAGAAGAACAACTTCAAGGAACTAAACTAATTTTCTGATACTGCTCCAAGACTAGGTACATCAAATGCACACAAAATAGAATACACAAATTGGTTTACATGTTTTTGTAAAAGGTGTAAATCGAAACAAATTGGTTGTCCATACTATGTTCTTGCCTCCAAATCCTAATAATGGACCAAATGAACAAGAATTTAGAGTAATAGATCATTTTCCTGTATGTTTAGAGTTTTAGACCTTTTATTGTCCAAAAAAAAAAAAAAAAAACTCTTAGACATTCCCTTTTACCCTCACATATCTAGGGACAAGTAGGAAAATTAAGTTACAAAATAAAGAGGGGTACGTGAATCATCTTTACTTCATCTAGGTTGCTGCTAAAAGCATGAAGATCATTTTGTTGTACATACACTCTTAATGTAAAGTCTAATGACAGGTAGGTACAAACTCAAAGACTAATCAATGTGGAAATTTTTGAAATTGTTTATAGTTCGGACTTAGAATCTAACCTGTACATATTCCACATTTTGAGTAATGAAGAGAACTGTTTTTTATGTTCGATTATACTTTTAGGGTAAATAATAGAATAGGTCCCTGAACTATACTACAAGTTTAGATTTCATCCATCAACTCTTATATTAGTTTCACTTGTCCTTCAACTTAAGTTTGCGTTGCACGAGTCGTCCTTTCCATCAAGTCTATTACATTTTTTGTTAAAAATGATCACTTTTTTGCACGAGACCTTTCTGTGGTGGGCAAATATAACATTTTGTTAGCCCAAAGGAATCTCACGTGTTATAGGATGGAGAACTCAAAAGTTTTGGGGAATAATTCGACTGGGGATTAAGAGCTCAGTTCTAGGGTTTAAGAAATTTGAATAGGAAATTCATTGTTATTGGCTGGGAATGCGCTTTCTTGACTAATTATTCACAAGGCGACAATGTTTCGGTGGTCTGGAAAGCATCTCCAATATAGCAAGTTCTTCCTTTGTTGTTTAATTTTATATTTGGTGAATTTCATTTGGATTGCTTTTGTCTAAATATGTATTATGTTGTTTTTCTTTGGCTTTATCTATTGGTGGTACTCTATCATTTCGGTCAAATCATTTGTGTTGACCTTATTACTATCTATTTTTCACCATTGCTCTAGCGTCCACCACACCCAATATGCATATATTGGAGTTTGGTGAGGGTATTTATTGTAAGAATTTGATTTTGGTGAGTGCTCAGCCTTACATTGTATGTTATATGTGACAGGTGGTTTGGAGCTATGTATTCTTGAACTTAACCATTATGGGTTGGTAGAAAATGGAGTTTATAAAGGTGGCAAGGTATGTTCTGTAGATAATTGTGTTGATGACTAATTGTCATTGGTGGATTTACAAAAGATTGGTGTAGAACTTGGCTATAAAGTTGACATAACTCAAAAGGTTATAAGTTTAAAAGTGTACTATAAGAAAACTGGTAAGTTTGGTGCAAGTGCATTGATAGAGGTGAATTATGATATTTTTATTCTGAGGTGAATTGCTTGCATTCCTAGTAATAGAATTGTTCAGTTGATCCAACGGACCTGAACACCATTGGGAGTTAAGCTTTTGAGGTATGGCCAAGTTTGGATTTTGAAAACTATAATGATGGCGCTGATAATTTAAGGGTCGCCAATATTGGCTTTTTATTGATCGTATAGCCAATGCCAACAATTCAATAAAGAAGGTCAACACATATGAAGCTGTATCTGTTGGTATACATAGTAATGTTCAAGAATTTAATGAAGATCAAGTAGAAAAGGATAATAAAAAAGAAGGTGAAAATGAAGAAGAGGATGAAGTATTTGTTGACAGTGATTATGGGGTAAGTGACGACAAAAGCCAACTAATGTTGAAGAGGTAAATGGTGTGGAGGCACCAAATGAAGTGCCTGATGTTAATCATCCAAATGAAGTTCTTGACTTTCATTCTTCTAATGAAGCTACATGGGAGATTTCATCTGATAGTGAAGACATTGATATTCCTTATTCTAGTAGTGATGAAGAGGAAAGTGAACAAAACTCTAATAAATTATCCAAGAAGAGAAAAAATTACCAAGTTTTAAACAGTGGAGGATAGACACAAATTTGAGAAATCCAAAGTTTCAATTGGGAATGAAAATCACCAATAAAGTAGAGGTAAAAGAAGCTATAAATGAGTGTGCTATTATCAACGGACGAGAAGTCAAATTCGCAAAAGATGATAAAATTAGGGTGAGAGCAAAGTGTGTTGGAAATAAGAAAATGAAGTGCCCGTTCACTATATTTGCTTCCATCTTATATTCAGATGAGCCTACTTTTGCAATAAAGACTCTCTGTTTAGATCATCATTGTTGGAGAGTTGGTAAGCTAAAGTTTGCTAATTCAAAGTGGCTAGCTTAAAAGTTTGCTCACAAGATCAAGAAAAATCCTCATTGGTATGTCGGAGCATTTAAGTCAAATGTATTAGATCACTACTGTATGAATGTTAGCATACATCAAATATACAGAGCAACAAGGTTATCCAAGGTGATTATTGAAGGTAGCTACAAAGAACAATATGCCAGGTTATGAGACTATGCAGAACAACTAAAGGTGGCTAATAAAGGAAGCACAGTGGTTATAAGCAATAAGAAGGAAGGCAATCAACCAGTTTTCCATAGGATGTATGTGTGCTTAGAAACCTGTAAGAAAGGTTTTATTGGAGAGGTGTAGACCTGTGAGTGGTGTGGATGGTTGCCAGTTGAAAGGACGTACACGTGTCAGATTTTGATTGATGTTGGAATTGATGGGAATAATGGTATGTTTCCAATTGTTTATGCTAATAATGGAAATTGGTTCTGGGATTTGGTTCCTTGAGCTTTTGAAAGTTGATTTAAGTATTGAGAATGTGGCAGCTTGGGTGTGTATAAGTGATACAAAAAGAACTCATTCCTGCCATTCAAAGTGTCGTTCCAACAACTGAGCATAGAATGTGTTAGAGACATCTATGTAACAACTTTAAGGCATCGCACTCGGGACCTGCATTGAAGAATACATTGTGGGCCTTAGCAACATCCAATTCTATTCCATCTTGTAAGTGTGCTTCTAAATTTAATTTGGGATGTATTGGTGAATATAGAAGGTTTCGTAATATATAAGATGTATATGATGTCTAGGTTTCAACTAAGAAAGACAGAGATCTCATCATCCATTGCAAAAAGAAAGGGAACAGGGACATTATATTCACAGCCACCTTTTTAAGAAGAAAAAAAAACAACGAAAACCATGATGGGGATAAAAATTGGGCATGATGATAGGAGCATATTTATGCAACTTAGTTAGCTTGTTCTTGTGCATTTGTGTTGTTATTTCTTAGTTAATGTAGTATTTCAAGTCATTTTCATGTGTTTGTAGGTCCAAAGGGTTAAAGTACCAAGGAAGTGCATTTTGGTGCACTTTGGAGCAGTTTTGGGCACTAAATGGATAACACATGTATGGGCCAACATGGATGGACGAATTTGGAGTTCAAAAGGCTAGAAATCTGATAAGAAGATGAAGAAATTAAACTCAAGACAAACTGGATAAGGAATTAGCTCAAAAGAGGAAACATTATCCAAAAACCTTATCCAACATTATCCAAAACCTTATCTTATCTTATCATATCTTATCCTATCCTAACCTAATCTTGTTCCACCTTAATCCTAGCTGCAAGTGGACCTAAAAACATGATTTCTAAAAGCCTTATCTGACCCTAAAAGGGTGCCACACCCTTCCCCCTTTTATCTCTTCTAGAAAACCCAAAATCAGCCACAAAACACCTAGTTTCTAGAAGGCCCAATTTTGGACGAATTTCCTAAACCTTTTCCTTTTGGATTCTGATTTGTTAGGCCTTATTCCATGTGGATTTGGGTTACACAAATCCTTTTTTGAAACTAATTGGGCCAAACCCTCTCCTAAGTGGATTAAATCAATTGTGCCAAACCCTAGGGCCCTAATCCAATAAATCGGCTAAGTTTAACCCTAATCTAATTAACCCTAGGACTATATAAACATATTTTCAGCCACAAATTCGTATGAACCCCTTATGCCATTCAAAAAATCCTTGCCGCAAGCTCTAGCCTCCATTCTCCATCATTCATTCACTCCATACACTTCCATATACAACCTGCCGCACTCTACCACCATAATCAGCCATTATTCGTCATCCTAAACAAGCACACACCATTCAAAACCCCCAAAACCACCACCCACAACTTGTGCCACAACAAGGAAGAGGAAGGGAAGCCTAGCCGTGCATGCCATTCAACCTGGAATTGCTGAAACGTTTAGGTGTAATCTTTCTTGTGTTTTCAATGTTTGATTTCAAGAATCTTTGCTTTGCGAGTATAAGGAACTAATCCCCTTTTGGCTAGGGGGAATTTCGAAACCATGGCTATATTTGCATTATGATTTGATTACTTCCAGTTGTGATTTCATGAATTGTGAATTCAATTTACTTATCTATTGGAATTAAAACTTGTTTATGTATATGGATTGAGAGTGCACACTTAATTTGCATGCATAAATCTGATGCTAGGATATAAGGAAACTTCACCTAATCGTTGGGAACTTATATTCATAAGTAGTAAAGGTTGTTAGTCACAATCATGTTATGTAAATTCTCGGCATAAGTATCATGCGCTTTCATAGTTACGAATGCCTCGTCAACACTTATGATTTTCATATAATTTAATGATCTTTGATTGTTTCTCTATTATGCGCTTTCATGTAGAGAACTTTTGAGGAATAATTTGATTGCAATGTGCTAATTCCATTCAATTCAATGACTTAAGGAAAATCTGAAGGTTAATTTAAGCATACCTAATTAACGTGGGGCGTTGAGGTTCATGGTTCACTGAATAAGCAACTGGAGATTGTTTTGTATGCAAGTATGTCATGTGTGGAGAAAGACCTCCTAGCTAGGCCATCATCCATCTAATTTCACCAAATTCGTGCAAATTTGCATAGTTTAAAATCTTGTTTTTGTTTACTTTATTTTCGTCCAAAACCAAATCCCCCTTTATGTTAGAGTGTCTAACTAGTTAGAATCTGTTTTAGATTGTGTTTTCAAGTGTTTTGAGTCAAGTTAGAACCAAATTTGTGTTTAGAGTCAAATCTGCCCAGTTTGTGTTTTTAAGGCAGTTTTGAGTGTTTTTAGCGTATTTTGAGTCTTGTGAACTTGTTTTGAGTCTTTTAAGTCGAGTTAAGTGTTTTAAAATTTAGTTTTATCTATTTGAGTCAGTTTAAAGTGTTTAGCAATCCCTCCTAATCCCTGGTTTAAGAACGATCCCTACTTACTTATATACTACAATTGTCAAAAGAGGGTTAATTTGAATGTTAGAATATTTCGCATCACATGATCAAGGGGATCATTGATGTTATTTTTGGGACTTCATTTTTGTAACATGAATCATCTTCTATATGGTTGTAGAATTGCTACCCTATTTTTGTGTAGTAAACTTTGTATTTTGTTAAGGATGATATTTTTATTTTGGTATGTTAGTATTTTTATGAAGTTATGTTATCGATACTTTTGGTGATCTTTGGCCGAATTTGTTGGTTTAGTACTTATCTATTATTATTATAACTCTTGAGTGATGAGGAAAAATTGCATAAGACAAACAATTAGTTTATACATCAATAAAAGACAAGTCCTTAATTAGAAGGCAACACTAAGTTGTTAACTCATATGATAGACAATTGGATTATATAGGAACCTACAAAAAGAGGAGGACAAAGTATAAACACATATTTAATTGGAGAGAAGTTAAAAACAGAACAAATATTCAACGAAAGCTAATGTACCGCCTAACGCCATTAATATTGTAAGACATGCATGAATAATTTCGACAGAAAGACACAAATTATTTAGGTTCGATTCACTTCATATCGACACACTGTGCACGATGAAAAGTGTATATTTAGAAGTTTGAGTTAACGAAACATGCAACAACAAATTATTCAATTTCTGTAATCACTTCTATTGCATCATTTGCAACCAATATCATGAGAATAATCTGCACCCCATTAGTATCAAACAATAAATCTTTTTTAAGAGTCTAACCGTTTAATTTCAAACAATAAATCTTTTTTAGAGTACAAGATGGACTTGTATCCCATGCGCTAATCAACAACAAACTTAGAAAACAGTCATCATACATCATAAAATTCTATGCCTTAAGTTATAAAGTTTCGAGTGCTCAACAAATTTTGAACAATGTATATTTCAGTACTTTAAAGAAAAGACATGCATCAAACACTTTCAAGTAGAAAGCAAAAAAAAAAAAAAAAAAAAAAAATATATATATATATATATATATATATATGCATTGGCTGAAATTTAGATAATTACAATTTAACACGTTAATTTTTTTTTTTTGGCTCACTAATTAGATGCAAAAGTGAGTTTGGATTAATAATTTTACACCAATAAACATGAATTACATAGCATCACAACTAATCTAACAATGAGAAAGTATATAAGACAAAACACTAACAATAGGCTAAAACACTTTTGATTAATCCAACAATAGGTTAAGGGTGCGTTTGTTAGACCAGACTATCTCGGACTGGATTAGCTTTAGAGATTAAGTTGAACTGGCTTAGACTAGACTAAGCTGGATTAACTTAGTGAAGTGTTTGGTGCAGTATCGAATTAAAAAGCAAGATAATTAACGAACACTAATATTATATTATTTAACCAATATCTATTAATATTTTAATATTAATATATTTATTTATTCTTTTATAATCTTCATCCTCTCTCTTAACCTCTCTTTTTCTCCGCCCATGGTCTTCCCGCCTTCTCCCTCTTTTACTCTCTTTTTCTTCGTCCCACTGTTACTCTCTCCACTCCCTCTTTTTTTCTCCCTTTTTCACTCAAATTACTTTGCTATGTTCTTCTCTTCTTCAAAGTATGAAACTCTTAATTTGTTTTGATACTTAAATTTCAGTTCTTTGAGATTACAATTCAATTCTTGGCGTTGGATTAAATCCAAAGCAAATCTAGCTAGGTATTCCTCCTTGAAGCAAATAAGGGAAATCTGGGCTTTGGGTTCGTTGGGTTTCATAAGAGGGAGATGAATCAATTTGAAGCAAAGAGGAAGTTGGGTTCGTGAGACGAAGGAGATTGGTGAGATGGCAAGATTTGGTGATGGGTTTGCGGGTTGATGGAGATCAGCGAAATGGCAGAATTTGGTGACTGGATTTGGCGACGCATGCTTGCAGATCGCAAACGATGCAGATATTAGAGAGTTGGGATTAGCAATCCCATCCTTTTCGGGGGTCCTAGCTAAGACGAGGTAGTGAAGCCTTTAGTCCGAACGAATCCAACTTATCCCATTAAAGACAGTCCCGGATCAAACCAAACACGGACTAGTAAGCCAATCTAGTCTAGTGAAACCTAACGAGCTCAAACAAACACAGGATTAACTAAATCATTAGATACTACAACAATGAGAAAGACTGAAGATTGAAGTTCATGTTGGCTATCTTTGAACCCCTAGGTGTTGGAAAACATTTTCATTAAATGTGTCCAGGCAAATATAGAAACCCATGACGCAATTCCATCATCTGGGATAACACATATTTACCTGGAACCCAACCTTAAGCCAATATTTTTCTATTCTATAGTATCCATCATACCAAACAAATTTCTCAGTAGGGGTAGGGGCAGATGAATTGAGATGTCATAAGTTTATTTATTTATTTATTTATTTTAACTACAATGGAATTTATAGAACAATTTTAACAAAACTCAAGTCATGATAATGGACTTTTGTTCCAGTTTTAAAAATATTGACTTGTGTGCCAAGCAACGTAATGCATTCACCATTCAATTCTCAAAGGCATCACAATAATCCCGACCAAACAAATTAAAAATCAGAACTTCTTCCCATGTTTTCGTTCGTTTTATTTCAGTTGTCCATTGGAATTTTATTAAAAGAATGACAATAGCATGCCAAAGATTAAATACCCTAATTTCAAACTCTGCTAATGCATAACTCTGTTTGGTTTTTTTCACAAAAGACCAGATTAAGAGAGTGGTCAAGTTCTCTAACGCATCACCAATATCCTGTTCGAGCAGCTATTACCACCTCACTCGCTACTTTGGCGAGGCACCAGCCTGCCCATTCTCCCTATTTCCCTCAACTCTCTCTCTCTCTCTCTCTTGACATTGTGCTTGCTGCACAAAAACAGCTAACTATGCGACCATGAATCCACGACCATTAATCTCACCACCTAGGCGAATTTCACCATCCCTGAACCCACCTTCTACAAACTACCCTCATCCCTTCTAATTTCAATTCTTGCATTTCTTGTATGATATCCATGTCTAGCACATTCAAATATTTATATACCAACTAAGAATAACAATATAAATCTCCCACCCACCCCTTCTCCCCCACTCGAAAAATTCACCTAAAACCCACATTAACCACCACGGTTTAAGAATCCAGACAGGGCCCCAAACAAAGAACACACACGGCACACACATTTAGACAAATATATTTTTAGAGAAACCAACTAAAATTTTTAGAGTTTAAAAACAGAAAACCATAAGAATCTTCACAGAAACCAACTAAAATTGCAATTTAAAAATAAATCCACTGAATTTTAGTAGCCATGTTGCATATATTGGCGTTTTTAGCCATGAGACTACATAAACGAAGAACCATGAATAAGAATGCCTTACTCACCAATCAAACAAAAACATTAATAGAACAGATGCCTTAAAAATGTATAATCTGCAAAGAAGCATGAGCTAAAGGATCCCATCACCAACAACAGATATGCTACTCACAAACATAATCCCAACACGATCAGATTATCGCCACCAAAAAAGATCCATTACTAAGAACGTAAGTGTACTAAAAAGGTGTAAAAAAGAGTAATGACAACATTTTATTCTTAAAACAATAAAGGGGTTCATTGTTTACATCATTGTGCTCATGACCGAACAAAAACGTTTGCATGACCCTTTTTTCATTCAAAAATGCTCCTGTCTCCAGATATTTAAAATCCAGAAGGCCACCATGGTGGAGATAAGCAAGAGCAACAGAATTCCAACCTTCTTCTAGCGGTCAAACTTGTAGAACCAATTGAACAACCCCAAAAAGGGCTGTGAAACTTTTTCATTCAACATAACTTTTTCATTTGGCGAATTACTACAATTTTCAGGCGAATACATAGTGTGCACCACCAACTTGTTTCGATTTGTTCCTTTACCATAAACAAGTAAACTCATCTTCATTTTTTCTACTTTTACTGCTCTCGATGCATTGGGCCCTAGAACAGTTTCAGAATATCTCAGTGTTGTCCCTCAAAGTTGTTCATCTTTTTGAGCCTTAACCAATTTCCTTAAATTTTTTTTTACCAAAACTCCACCTAGAATTTGTTGTTCTTTTCGATCAATCACTTTCGCCATTTTAGTTACCCTGAATCACAAATTAAATATAGTGTCAATATTTATGTTTTTTTTTTAAATCCTTTTTAGCTTGCAGGCTGAACAGCAACATTGTCAACAATCTTAAAAACTCTAATTAATAAAGAAAATACATAAAAAAGATTGCAAAAGTCGGATAATTAATAAAGAAAGTGTAACCAAAAACCATTTAGATAGTTGTTTAGATCAAATTTGGAAGAGATAGTTGACAAAGAAAATAGGTAAATTATTTTTTTATGGGTTAATAATAGCTATAGGTTGAATGTAAATTGTAACAACCCGTCCTCAAATATTACAATTTTTTAATTTTAAAGTGTGAATTCATGAAAATGCCCCTCAAGGCAAAAATGTTGACTTTTGTGGACCACCTTGTCATGTCATGTAAGATCCATTTTCTTAGCGTATCCTTGTACGACTCATCGCTACAAGGTGTGGGTGCAAGCAGAATCAGATTTGGAGTTACGAGGAACATTTTACGGAATTTGAAACGTAAGGGCATTTTGGTAAATTTTCAAGCCAAGATATTTTTCACCTTGGACCACTCCCACGCTGACACGTGGTAGATCCCCTCCCTATTTATGAGGTGTTCCTCTCCCTTTCCCGTGACTTCTCTCTCTAGAACTCTTTATCTCTCTCTCTTTTTCCATACCTTTCTCATTGTCTCTCCCCGGGAAATAATTTCCCTCTCTCAGCCATTTCCTTCTCTCTCCAAGCTCACCCACACCCAACACCTTTCTGGCGAGCCACCTTACGAACCATCACCTCTACCAACCTTTCCCCATTGATCGAAGTCACATTCTCGAACCCCTAGCCCAGGACGATGTTTCTCTCTCTTCACAGTGGCACCATCATTGTGCAAAAGGTTTCTCCGGCGAATCATGACCGTCTCCGATGATGGTGAGCTTTGAGAACCAACCCAAACTTTCGAGATTATGTTTAGGGCACAATTAAGATAATTTAGAAGTGCGGTATGGTTTTGGACGCATGAAATACTCGGGGGAACCTTCCCTAGTTTTCGGCAAGAACCCGTGCCTTCCAGACCGTTTGCCAACTCCTACCACAATCGAGGAAACCAAAGGTACATTTTGATCCCTTGTTTCTCAGGCTTCAATTTGGTTTATTAGATTGTTATTTTTAGTTAAGATTCGAGGTTAAACAGAGCTTTCAAATTCTGACTTTCTTAATCCGACTTGAAACTGGGTCAGCCCAACCTGGAAACCCAAACACTTGACCCGCAACCCAAACCTAGCCTAATAACTAGACCAGCCTAATCGGATCCAACCCAATCCCTTAACCCAATAACGGACCCAGCCCAAACCTTTAGGCCATGTAACCCAGGCCATTGGCCCGTTTACCCTAACTTGGCCCAACTCATTAACCCAAGCCCTGACCCGAATCCTATCCCAGTTTCATGTCCACGCGTGGGTACGCGTCATGGCCGGAGCGTGGAGCACACGCGCCTTCGCTGTAAGTACTATGCTTCACCGTCATGGACAGCGGCGCCATCAACTTTTTTGATGAACTTTCTGACGACCCAACTCGACGCTTGGCAGCGTGTGTGATGGCGCGTGGCCTTCCAAGCCGTAGCCTTGTGGCAGCGCCTGCAACGACGCGTGGGGGAACCCAAGGTCCCTTCTTGAGTTTCTTGACATGCCGAATCCGAATCTGCTATCCGTTTTCTAAAATTCAATCGTTTTAGTAGAGTTTTACTAAATGGCCTCTATATGTGGTTAGGTGCATCGGTAGGAAGTGACTTCATCCTCGCTAGTTCGAGTGGCTTACGGGCAATGGAATACTGTGAGTGTCCCCCTTCTAAACTTGCATGATTTTATAAAATATTAGGCTTGCATGCATTCATATTTCATGAATTGATTACATTTTATGTTACATTTGTTGGATTTCTAGATTTATGAAGAAATTATGATTATTTTAAATTGCTTTTATGAAATATTTATAATTTCACGAATTTACGTTTTACGAAAGGTAATGGATTATTAAGTTTTCGTATATGAAAGTTTATGGATTACGAATACGATTTATTTTACGGATTTATGAATATGTGTTATCATGGATTGATAAGAAGAGACTCTGAGCTTTTGAGCTGATAGGAGCATATTCATGCGACTTAAATGGCTTGTTCTCGTGCATTTACGTTATGTTTCTCTCGTTATTTTAGTCCTTTATGCTTCTTTTGTGTGTTTTCAGGTTCTAAGGGCCTAGGGAGCAAGAAAGTGCATTTTGAGGCCATTTGGAGCATTTTTGGGCATGGATTGGATAGCTTATCCATGGAGCCAAGAGAATGGACGAATTTGAAGGCCTTGTATGCACTTGAAGACACAAAACAATGGCTCTAGCCCAATCAAACACATTATGCCATACAAACCAACCTATTTTAGGCCCATTCTATGTACTTAAACCCTAGCCCTTTAAACTAATTCATTGATCACTTATCAAACCATTCACTTATCACTCACCACATATCATTCACTTATCACTTAACATATCATTCATTTATTTCACTTCCATACTCCTCTTAATTCCACATGCATTCTCACACATGCACATCATTCACTCACATTTCCACCATTCATTCTTTATTCCTTTCCAAACATCTCACATGCATTTCCACCTTCCTACTTCATCATTTCACCACATTCTCCCTCTTTAACTCACATGCATTCTCACACATGCACATCATTCACTCACATTTCCACCATTCATTCTTTATTCCTTTCCAAACATCTCACATGCATTTCCACCTTCCTACTTCATCATTTCACCACATTCTCCCTCTCTAACCCTACATGCAATATATATTTCCATTCACAACACTTCACACAACACAAATACCATTCCATTGCCGTGAGTCCCATTTCATTTTCTGCATATTTTCTCTTCATTCTTCCATCTCCAACCACTCCCTACTCCATTCCACATACACCTAAAGCCCTTAAGCTCACCTTAGACCTTGTGCTACAACAACGAGGAAGAAAAGAGTGCTTAAACGTTCATACAATTCAAGTTTGAGTTGTTGGAATGTTTAGGTGTTTCTTTGATTTCAAAGTTTAAATTTAATTCTCTTTGTTTTGTACGTATGAGAAGGGAAGAGAAGAGTGCCTACACGTTCATACAATTCACGTTTGAGTTGTTGGAATGTTTAGGTGTTTCTTTGATTTCAAAGTTATGAGGAACTAAACCCCCCTTTAGCTAGGGGGTGATTCGAAACTATGTTTATATTTGCATTTTGAATTGATTACGTTTGGTTGGAATTTCATAAGTTGTGGATTCAATTCGTTTAACTGTTTGATTGATAACTTATTTATGTATGTTCATTGAGATTGCAAGCTTAATTTTCATGCATAAATATGACGCTAGAATATAAGTGAATTTCACCTAATCGTTATGAACTTATATTCACAAGTAGTAGAGGTTGCTTATAAACAATCTCGTTAAACGAATTCTTGGCATAAGTTTCATGCGTATTCCATAGTAACGAATGCCTCGTCGATGTTTATGATTTCCGTTGAACTTAATGATCTTGGTTAATTGTCTCTATCATGCGTATTCCATAGTTAGGGACTTTGATTAAGAATAATTTGGTTGTAATGCGTATTCCATTCAATCCAACGAATTTAGGGAAATCTGAAAGTTAATCTAAGCGGATCTAATTAACTTGGAGCATTGAGTTTCACAACTTATCGAAAGACCAACTGAGAATCAATTTTGTTTGCAAGTGTAACATGTGTGGAGAAGAACCCCTTGGCTATTCCATCATCCATATTTTCATCACATTCATATTTACATTTTGCCTTTAATTATATTCTGTCTTTTTAATTTAATATCGTCCAAACACAATTCCCCCCCTCTATTTTGTTAAGTTTTAATCATTCGTATTTGTTTTATTTTTGTAACTTTAAGCTTTTGGAGTCATAAACATTTGCAAATTCGTCTAAATCAAGTTCTAGCTTCTATTTGAGTCAATTTGATTGTTTTAGACAATTTGAGTTTTTCAAAGCCATTCTGAGTCATAGTAGTCTTGTTAAGAGTATTTTAATTTAGTTTTTATGTTTTTAAGTCAATTTAGAAGGTTTTAGCAAGCCCTCCTAATCCCCGGTCTAGAACGATCCCTCACTTATCCATTCTACTACAATTGTCAAACGAGGGTTTAATTTGAGTGTCAAGTAAATCTCGCACCAAATTTTGGCGCCGTTGCCGGGGATTAGCAACTTTGCTAATCCTTTGTCTTTATTTTTATATTTTTTTTGTTTTTCGTGCATTCTTATTTTAGATTCTTAGTTTGTTTGTTTCCTTGTTTTTTAGGTACTGTGTATGACTCGTCGCTCTCGGCCTATTATAGAGAACATCTCCGACTTTGACGGTGATTTTGAACGCACTTTGAGGAGAACGAGGAGTCAACAAGAGCCACCACAACCTCCACCACAACCTGGGCTTGAAGAAGACGAAGAAGGTGTAGAAGAAAAGCCCACGGATCAGATTTTTGAAGAAGAACAAGCCATGGCAGCAGATAATAGAACCATCAAGGAGCTTTCGGCCTCGGGTTTGGATAATGCATTGCCTCTTTGTATCCAATACCCCACGGCTGCAGAGGGGAAGACTGAGGAATTTGAACTCAAATCCAGTTTGTTACACCATATTCCGAAGTTCCATGGCTTGTCTATGGAAGACCCCAACAAACACTTGAAGGAGTTCGAGGTGGTTTGTTCGAGCATGACCCCCGTCAATGTGGATGGGAGTATATTGAAGATGAAGGCCTTTCCATTTTCACTTATGGACAAGGCCAAAGATTGGCTCTACGAACTAGCCCCGGGAACTGTGACTTCGTGGGAGAGTATGAAGCGTGCTTTCTTGGAGAAATTCTTCCCTACTTCGAGAGTGATTCTCCTACGGAAGAAAATTAGTGGTATTCAACAGAATCATGGTGAGACATTCCCGGCTTATTATGAGCGCTTCAAGGGCCTTGTAGCTTCATGTCCTCAACATCAAATGAAGGAGGAACTTCTCCTTCAATATTTCTATGAGGGCCTCCTTCCTATCGAACGTCAAATGGTTGATGCATCAGCGGGAGGAGCATTGGTGGACAAAACACCAAGGGATGCCAAGATTCTCATAGCCAACCGAGCGCTCAATGCTCAACAATATGAAGGAGTGGGCCAAAGGGAAGCCCCACGACAACAAAGTGTAAATGAGGTGAGTGCTATTTCTGAAATTCAATCACAACTTGCTAATCTTACTTCTCTTGTTTCTCAGGTTGTGATTGGTCCAAAAGCACAAGAACACCAAGTTTGTGGCGTGTGCTCAATTCAAGGGCATCCATCCGACAAGTGCCCTCAACTAATCGAGAATGGTGGGTGGGAATCTGCCAATGCAATTGGTTTCCAAGGACAAAATCAAAACAACCCATACTCGAACACTTACAATGCCGGATGGAGGGACCATCCAAACTTCAAATGGAGGGAGCCACAACAAGCTGCCCAACAAGGAGGATTTAGGCCAAACCCCCCTGGTTTTTATTCCAAGCCGTATGCACCCCAACAATCCCAACAACCTTCGGCATCATCTCATTCAGGTACGTCTTTGGAAAGTAATCAAGCTATGCAATTACTAACCTCTATTTCGCAGGGGTTGCAAAATCAAAACAACCGAATAGAAAATAACGAGAAGGAGATGATGGATATGAAGAAACAAATAGGGCAGATTTCTGAGTTCCTTGGACAGATTAGAGAGCAAGGAAAGCTTCCTAGCTCAACCACAGTCAATCCAAAGGGAGGATTCGAATCCGCCAAGGCCATCACCCTAAGGGGTGGAAAAGAAGTTAGGACCGAGCCAAACAATCCCAAATCTGCCCAGAAAGTAGATGAAGAGACGACACAACCTGAGGCAGATCACCCTAACTCGGCCAAATCAGGTAATTTAAGTTCAAATTCATGTACTTCACGTCCTAATCTGCCCAATGTACCTTTTCCTCGCAGGTTCATGCAAGAAAAAAAGGAAGAAAGCGAGAAGGACATTCTTGAAACGTTCCGGAAGGTGCAAGTGAACATACCGCTTCTCGATGCAATCAAACAGGTTCCAAAGTATGCTAAATTCCTCAAGGACCTATGCAATACAAAGAGAAGAATGGCAAACAAAGAGGTAGTGAAGGTAAGCGAGAATGTGTCCGCTGTTTTGCAACGTAAACTGCCTACCAAGTGCAAAGACCCCGGTAGTTTCACGATTCCTTGTGTAATTGGACATAATCGTTTTGAACATGCCATGCTTGATTTAGGTGCATCCATAAATGTCATGCCTTATTCTATTTATGCATCTATGAATTTGGGTGAATTAAAACAAGATGGTGTAATTATACAATTGGCTGATCGTTCTAACGCGTATCCAAAAGGAGTTTTGGAGGATGTGCTTGTGCAGGTGAACCATTTAATTTTTCCGGCTGATTTCTACGTCCTAGACATGGAGGATTCAGCCCATTCTACATCTTTGCCGATTCTCCTTGGTAGGTCATTCATGAAGACGGCCCGAACGAAGATTGATGTATACAAAGGCACCTTGACAATGGAATTCGATGGGGAAGTGATTGATTTTAATATTTCTGAAACTATGAGATATCCCGTTGATGACCATTCTTGTTTTTCCATTGATGTTATCGATTCTTTGGCGCAGGTATACCTTGAAGAATTGAACGAGGACGCCCTGGAAACAACCATCACTAAGGCCATAGAGCGCAAAAATGAAGGATTTGGGCCAATGCAAGGCCACGGCAAGGAGGAGGAATTCTTTGCAATGGGTTCTAGTGAAGAAATAATTGAGGTTGTGGCAGCCCTTGAGTCATTGCCACAACAATATGGTAAGGTTCCACTCTCACTTTCAAATTCAGTTTCCACTAAGATGCTACCTTCTGTTGTTCAGGCACCATCGCTTGAACTTAAGCCGTTGCCGGACCATTTGAAGTATGTGTTTTTGGGAGAAGGCGAAACATTGCCCGTCATCATTTCATCAAGTCTCACAGCAATGGAGGAGGAGAAGCTTGTGAGGGTGCTGCGAGAGCACAAAATGGCCATAGGGTGGACTTTGGCCGACATTAAAGGAATAAGCCCTACCACATGCATGCACCGTATACTTCTTGAGGAGGGGGCTAAACCAACTCGAGAGGCTCAACGCCGTCTCAACCCTCCAATGATGGAAGTGGTGAAGAAGGAAATAATCAAGCTTTTGGATTGCGGAGTGATCTACCCTATCTCCGATAGCCGTTGGGTCTCTCCAGTTCAAGTCGTTCCCAAGAAGTCCGGAGTAACTGTTATCAAGAATGATGAGAATGAGCTCGTGCCTACACGCATTCAGACTGGATGGCGAGTATGTATCGATTACCGGAAGCTAAATGCCATGACTAGGAAAGATCACTTTCCTTTGCCATTCATCGACCAGATGCTCGAAAGGTTAGCCGGTCATGCTTTTTACTGTTTTCTTGATGGATACTCTGGATATAACCAAATTGTGATAGCCCCGGATGATCAAGAGAAGACCACATTCACATGTCCCTTTGGAACATTTGCCTATCGTCGCATGCCATTTGGCTTATGCAACGCACCGGCCACTTTCCAAAGGTGTATGGTAAGTATATTTTCCGATTTTGTTGAAAAGATCATTGAGGTTTTCATGGATGATTTCAGTGTATTTGGGAGTTCATTTGATAATTGCTTGGATAATCTGACCTTAATTTTGAAACGATGTGTTGAAACTAACCTTGTCTTGAATTGGGAGAAATGTCACTTTATGGTGAAACAAGGTATAGTTTTAGGACATATTGTTTCAGAAAAAGGAATTGAAGTAGATAAATCGAAAATAGACCTTGTACGTCACTTACCCTCTCCTACTTCGGTTAGAGAGGTACGTTCGTTTCTTGGCCATGCAGGGTTCTATAGGCGTTTTATCAAGGACTTCTCCAAGATGTCCAACCCTCTTTGCCGATTGCTTCAAAAAGATGTGCCATTCAAGTTTGATGAAGAGTGTAATTCGGCATTTAACCAACTCAAGGAGAAGCTAGTCTCGGCCCCCATTATTGTACCTCCAGATTGGAGCCTTCCGTTCGAGCTCATGTGCGATGCATCCGACTATGCATTAGGAGCTGTTCTAGGACAAAGAAGAGACAAGCGGCCGCATGTCATATACTATGCCTCTCGGACTCTCAATGATGCCCAATTGAACTACTCCACGACGGAAAAAGAACTTCTAGCTGTGGTTTTTGCTTTAGATAAATTTCGTTCATATTTAATTGGTACTAAAGTAATCGTTTATTCTGATCATGCAGCTTTGAGGTACTTGCTCACGAAAAAGGAAGCAAAGCCGAGGCTTATCCGTTGGATTCTTCTTCTTCAAGAATTTGATATTGAAATCCGGGATAAGAAAGGAAGCGAGAATGTAGTGGCTGACCATTTAAGCCGAATGATCCACGAGGAGCATGAACATGCCGTACCTATCCCTGAAACTTTTCCCGATGAGCAGCTGTTATCCATTGAGGTAAGTGAACCATGGTATGCAAATTTAGTGAATTACTTGGTGACTAAACAAATTCCAAATGAACTAAACAAGCACCAACGTGATAAGCTTAAAAATGATGCACGTTTCTATGTTTGGGATGACCCTTATTTGTGGAAGTATTGCTCAGATCAAATTGTACGTAGATGTGTGCATGATTCTGAATTTCACTCAATTCTAAGCTTTTGTCACACATATGCATGTGGTGGTCATTTTGGCACACAACGCACTGCCCTCAAGGTTCTAGAGTGTGGTTTTTATTGGCCGACTATATTTAGGGATGCTAGAACCTTTTGTATGTCTTGTGATCGTTGCCAACGAATGGGTAACATAGGTACCAAGGACCAAATGCCGCAAACCCCTGTCTTTAATGTTGAAATTTTTGATGTTTGGGGCATTGATTTCATAGGCCCTTTTCCTCCATCTTATGGTTTCACTTATATCTTGCTAGCCGTTGATTATGTTTCTAAATGGGTGGAAGCAAAAGCCACCCGTACTAACGATTCTAAGGTGGTTGCAGATTTCGTGAAAACTAACATTTTTGCTAGGTTTGGAATGCCGAGAGTAATCATAAGTGATGGAGGGTCTCACTTTTGCAATCGGACCATTGAGGCGTTGCTAAGAAAGTACCATGTCAACCATAAGGTCTCCACACCTTACCATCCTCAAACAAATGGCCAAGCCGAGGTGTCTAACCGAGAAATCAAACAAATTTTGGAGAAGACCGTTGGACCAACAAGGAGGGATTGGAGCTTACGTTTAGATGATGCACTGTGGGCATATCGTACGGCATACAAAACACCCATTGGGATGTCACCTTTTCGGCTCGTTTATGGTAAGCCATGTCATTTGCCCGTAGAGTTAGAGCACAAGGCACATTGGGCCGTGAAGATTTTCAACATGGACATAGATGCAGCGGGAGTTCATAGGAAGCTCCAATTGAATGAACTTGAGGAGATTCGGAATGAAGCCTATGAGAATGCCCGGATGTACAAAGCCAAGACCAAAGCATTCCATGATAAAATGATTCGAACCAAGACCTTCACAGTTGGGCAGAAAGTGTTACTTTTCAACTCTCGCCTACGTTTGTTTCCTGGTAAGTTGCGTTCTAAATGGATTGGCCCGTTTGTTGTTACTAATGTTTTCCCTCATGGTGCAGTGCAAATCAAAAGTTTAAGGACGCAGCAAGAATTCAAAGTGAATGGGCATCGATTGAAGCCCTATTACGAGATGTTTGAGGAGCATGTCGTGGAGGAGGTACCCCTCCATGCCGTGGAACCTAGTCAAGCTTAAACGGAGGTACCGTCCGGCTGCAAGACGTAAAAGAAAGCGCTTCGTGGGAGGCAACCCATGCATCCGAATAGAGAAGAACTTGGAAACCCCTTTAAGAGACTTATTTTTATTCCTTTCTTTTTCTTTACTGCCTTTACTTTGCTTTCTTTCTCGCATTTGTTTATTTGCTTGCTCTGTTGTGACTTTCTGCTTAAAACATTGAGGACAAAGTTTGATTTAAGTGTGGGGGGGTAAACAATTTGTATTTGCATGAATTTCGTGGGATTTATTCACCTATCACTTAGAATGTTGTTTCTTGCTGTTTTAAGCGTTTTTAGAGTGTTTTATAGTGTCTTGGTATAAAACTTCGAAAATTTGATAAAAATTAAAAAAAAAAAAAAAAAAAAAAAAAACTCTTCTCTTTGTTGCTATTTCGTTTCTGCCTTGTTAGGTTGTTTAGTTGTTATTGTTTGTTTGTTTATTAATTGTGTGAGTCTATGATTGTAACATTGAGAAAATGTTTGATTTATTGATAGGCACTGCTAAACAAAGAAAGATGGTGCTTCACAAAGGTTGTTTGCTTGAGGCCCCACTACGTGGCTTTACTCTTGAAGCGGAAGGCGTAGGAACAGAAGGCATCGGAGCGGAAGGCGTAGGAACAGAAGGCATCGGAGCGGAAGGCGTAGGAACAGAAGGCATCGGAGCGGAAGGCGTAGGAGCAGAAGGCATCGGAGCAGGAGGCATCGAAGATAGAGCATTCCAGGCCTCAATACTTGGCCAAGCGTTGGATGAGCCAGGAAAAAGGTGCCTCTGGAGGAAAGACGAAAACCTTTGACGGTCACTGTGAATCCGACCTTCAGACTCTTGCAGCTCATCAAGCTTCCTCTTCATGCCCGACGAATAGTTATTTGCAAGCACATGCAAACTTCTATTCTCATACTTCAGCTGCTGGATCTCCTGCTTGAGACTTTCCACCTCTGCCATCAATGATTCCACCTGACGGGAGCGGGCAAGCAGGCGTTGGCCCATGTTGGACACAGAACTCGCACACTGAACACTAAGTGCGAGGGACTCTTGAACGGCCAACTCATCGGACCGTCCTGACAGCAGCCTACTATCTTTTGGTGTGAGGAGGTTCCTAGCTACTATTGTAGCTGTTGTGGCGTCCTGCATCACAGAGTCTTCACCTGAAAGAGGACCGTTAGAAGAAAAGAAAGAAGGACGCCATACGTTACCTTGACGCGGCGCGCCCGTATCACTGCTAAGGCTCAATTCCAAGCTAAGGTTCGATGAGTTTGCCATTTTTCAAAAGTGTTCAAAGAGAAGGGATGGAGTTAAATTTCAAAGGGCCGGAGTCGATTTTCTTCAGAGTGTGTTTGTTGTGGTGATCGATAGCTCAATAAAAAAAGCCAAGGCGACGCGTCCACCAATTCAAAAAGCCGGAATTTCCGGCGTAAGTTCGGCGACGCTTTCTCGGCTTTTCAGAAGGCGCGTTCAACTTTGTCAAAAGATTTCTTCTTTTCAGACAACACGCCAAGGCCATCACCGCAACTACACATCTTTAGCCGACAAGCGCAAAGTTCGGCGACGCTTTCTCTGCTTTTCAGAAGACGCGTGCAGCTTTGTCAAAAGGAGCCGCATCTGCACTACCACGTGTCGTTCAGAAAACGAAGGGGCGCCTGCTCAGAAATCGAAGAGGTGTGTTCAGAAATCGAAGAGGCGTGTTCAGAGATCGAAGAGGCGCCACTATTTCAAAAAGCCAGATTTGCGGGATCAAAACGTTTGTCGACAAAGGTAAAAAGTACCACCACTTGATATTATCTCTATATATGTCGACCTTCGTCTTTTATGGCAGGGCAAACCTGAAGAAAAATGCCCAACTCTCCCTCACCTCTGAGGGCGTACTCCCAGCAAAGCCTTTCGAAAGACTCAATTCTTTCTTCTTCCCCAAAGATGATACCAGATGCCTGGAGTACATATGACCCAGGAGGAAACAGCACAACAAATACATGTGCTGATTCATTCACCGCTTCTTCAAAAGCAAAGGTATCTCATATCATCAAGGTCAAAAGCAAAAGTATCTCATATCATGCTCTTTCCCTGTCTTTTTCTTTGTCCTTGTTCTTACTCGCATGGCAAAGTAAAACAAGCAATCAGCCGGCACTTGGAGTCAGTCTTCCGATCTGGAGCCAACTGCCTGGAATCTATTCCTGATTGCTTACCTAGCGTTGCTCTCGAGTAGTCATCTTCAACGGTTGATACACTTCCGGAGAAGGGACCACTTCTGCAAAGGGGAGCGAGTAAGGCAAGTGAAAATGATACATTGAAGCATGTGGAGACAAACATAGGCTGAGTTATCCTCCAACCCTTTTCAATACGAATTGGAAAGATTGAACAAAGAAACAGACCAAAGGGGTAAGCTCAGACCTTCGGGGGAGACCAAATGAACCATCATGCTGCCCAGTTCAAGAAGTAGCACAAAGGAAAATCAACGATGGGCGGAAACCAGTTCGAGAGTAAGCCTGTGGAATCATCAAGATCAAGCCTCAATGCAATCAACAAAGAGAAGATGGAATTTACACTCTATAACCAGATTTGCGTCTCTAAACTCTTCTCTTTGTTAATTACATTATGCCATGTTTAGTATGTTTAAGTGCTTTTTGTGTATTTACTTATGCTTTGTGTGAATCTATGCTTAAAACATTGAGGACAATGTTTGATTTAAGTGTGGGGGGGTAACTAAGTATATTTGATGCAAATTCGTTGGATTTTATCACCTATCACTTCACATGTTGTTTCTCACTGTTTTAAAACTGTTTTAGTGTGTTTTGTCTTAAAAATTCGAAAATCCCATAAAAATTTGAAAAATTGTTTTGAAAAACCCAAAAAGAGTTGTTTTAAAGTTGTTTTTGTGTGTGTGGTTGTGTCTTAGGATACCTTCCAACACAATGATAAGGATTTGGTTTGTAATTGCATGACTGTTAAAAAGAGTTATTAACATAGAGAAAAGTTTGATTTACTCTTGGTATATGCTTGGTTATGGTTATAATGTATAACTTCACATGCAATCATAAAAGAAAATTTAGTTTTTGTAACATGCCTGAAGGAAGGAACTCAAACAAATGCTACAACCCTGAGAGACTTGAGCCTATAACGTTCTTTGGAGAGTATAATCTGTGATTTCTTGTTTTCTAAAATCGTTGCATGATCTCATTATTCTTTGCTTGGTTACTACTTAGAAGGCGTTTCATCATATAGTTCCAAATGCTAGAACTCATGCCCATTTCATTCAAAGCATGTTATTGATTTGCATAACATATATCAAGATGAAGTTGTGTAGTTGCCACCATAGCCAAATAGCCTCGCTTCCCATATTTCGTATATGTTGTAAGTTTTACCCCCGTTGAGCCATGTTAACCCATGTTCTTTGTTTACCCACTTTATCTTCACCTAACCTAGAATATGACCGTCCTTACCCTTGTTCTTAAAAGATAGTGAGCATGACTTAATTGAATTCCTTTTGAGTTACATTATGAAAGAAAATAAGTGTGGGGGAGAGAATGTTTAAGTGTTTTGTTTTGAGATTCAAAAGAAAAAAAAAAAAAAAAAAAAAAAAAAAAAAAAAAAAAAAGAGAAAAGAATAAGTGATTGAAGAAAGGTTCCAAAACACCAATTCTGGGCGTAAATTGTCTAAATTCTCCCTTTTTGTTCAAAAGTTGAGTTTTCATTCAAAAGTGAATTCTAAGTTGATTAAAATGCTTTGCTCACTATTTCTTTAAGAACCTTTGTTTTCCATATCCCTTCTTTATCCACATACCCCAAGCCCCGTTACAACCCTTGACTTCTATCTTGAGTGTTGTGTATTTCAATTTGTGGAGTTTGAACTTGGTATGAGCTTATGGTGTCACTGGTTCTCGCGTCTAAGTAGTAGCATTCCATTCATGAGATCATATCTAAACTTGATTATTAACTCCAGAATTTGCGTTCTTTGTGATACATATATGTGAGTGTCGTTTTCATGTTTACATCAATCTTCTCACATATGACTAGATTAGGGTGTGTAGTTAGAAAATCTGAGTAAAAATTGAGTGCATATCTTGAACGGAATTGAGCAAATTCTCTAAGGCATGTTACTACATTCAAAACATAGTTTTAAATGCTTAATTGTGAACTAGTATATGGTGACTATGATTAAGAATGTACTTAAATGTGAAGATGACTAAAATCTGTGAGAATGATGATTTTTAACTTGTCATGTGCATTGGAAATCCCTAAGACGGTTGTTGGAAGGTTTAGGTTGTGTTTTACGTGTTTAGTGTCGTTTTGTTTATTTGTTTTTATTCTGTTTTGCTCGAGGACTAGCAAAAGCTAAGTGTGGGGGTATTTGATAGGAGCATATTCATGCGACTTAAATGGCTTGTTCTCGTGCATTTACGTTATGTTTCTCTCGTTATTTTAGTCCTTTATGCTTCTTTTGTGTGTTTTCAGGTTCTAAGGGCCTAGGGAGCAAGAAAGTGCATTTTGAGGCCATTTGGAGCATTTTTGGGCATGGATTGGATAGCTTATCCATGGAGCCAAGAGAATGGACGAATTTGAAGGCCTTGTATGCACTTGAAGACACAAAACAATGGCTCTAGCCCAATCAAACACATTATGCCATACAAACCAACCTATTTTAGGCCCATTCTATGTACTTAAACCCTAGCCCTTTAAACTAATTCATTGATCACTTATCAAACCATTCACTTATCACTCACCACATATCATTCACTTATCACTTAACATATCATTCATTTATTTCACTTCCATACTCCTCTTAATTCCACATGCATTCTCACACATGCACATCATTCACTCACATTTCCACCATTCATTCTTTATTCCTTTCCAAACATCTCACATGCATTTCCACCTTCCTACTTCATCATTTCACCACATTCTCCCTCTTTAACTCACATGCATTCTCACACATGCACATCATTCACTCACATTTCCACCATTCATTCTTTATTCCTTTCCAAACATCTCACATGCATTTCCACCTTCCTACTTCATCATTTCACCACATTCTCCCTCTCTAACCCTACATGCAATATATATTTCCATTCACAACACTTCACACAACACAAATACCATTCCATTGCCGTGAGTCCCATTTCATTTTCTGCATATTTTCTCTTCATTCTTCCATCTCCAACCACTCCCTACTCCATTCCACATACACCTAAAGCCCTTAAGCTCACCTTAGACCTTGTGCTACAACAACGAGGAAGAAAAGAGTGCTTAAACGTTCATACAATTCAAGTTTGAGTTGTTGGAATGTTTAGGTGTTTCTTTGATTTCAAAGTTTAAATTTAATTCTCTTTGTTTTGTACGTATGAGAAGGGAAGAGAAGAGTGCCTAAACGTTCATACAATTCACGTTTGAGTTGTTGGAATGTTTAGGTGTTTCTTTGATTTCAAAGTTATGAGGAACTAAACCCCCCTTTAGCTAGGGGGTGATTCGAAACTATGTTTATATTTGCATTTTGAATTGATTACGTTTGGTTGGAATTTCATAAGTTGTGGATTCAATTCGTTTAACTGTTTGATTGATAACTTATTTATGTATGTTCATTGAGATTGCAAGCTTAATTTTCATGCATAAATATGACGCTAGAATATAAGTGAATTTCACCTAATCGTTATGAACTTATATTCACAAGTAGTAGAGGTTGCTTATAAACAATCTCGTTAAACGAATTCTTGGCATAAGTTTCATGCGTATTCCATAGTAACGAATGCCTCGTCGATGTTTATGATTTCCGTTGAACTTAATGATCTTGGTTAATTGTCTCTATCATGCGTATTCCATAGTTAGGGACTTTGATTAAGAATAATTTGGTTGTAATGCGTATTCCATTCAATCCAACGAATTTAGGGAAATCTGAAAGTTAATCTAAGCGGATCTAATTAACTTGGAGCATTGAGTTTCACAACTTATCGAAAGACCAACTGAGAATCAATTTTGTTTGCAAGTGTAACATGTGTGGAGAAGAACCCCTTGGCTATTCCATCATCCATATTTTCATCACATTCATATTTACATTTTGCCTTTAATTATATTCTGTCTTTTTAATTTAATATCGTCCAAACACAATTCCCCCCCTCTATTTTGTTAAGTTTTAATCATTCGTATTTGTTTTATTTTTGTAACTTTAAGCTTTTGGAGTCATAAACATTTGCAAATTCGTCTAAATCAAGTTCTAGCTTCTATTTGAGTCAATTTGATTGTTTTAGACAATTTGAGTTTTTCAAAGCCATTCTGAGTCATAGTAGTCTTGTTAAGAGTATTTTAATTTAGTTTTTATGTTTTTAAGTCAATTTAGAAGGTTTTAGCAAGCCCTCCTAATCCCCGGTCTAGAACGATCCCTCACTTATCCATTCTACTACAATTGTCAAACGAGGGTTTAATTTGAGTGTCAAGTAAATCTCGCACCATGAGCTCCAAATTTGGATATGAGTTTTTGAGGTATGTTTTCGGTGCTTATCTAGTGGGTTATCATATAGCACATCCACACAACACGGGTATGTAGACATCTATGGTCATAGGACACAGTTGAGGATATTTATGATATACCCCTAGCTTCACTGGGGAAACCAGTGTCGAACAGCTTCACTAACCACGGTTACTGTCAGTGTGTGATGTTAAATGTTTCTTCTCTGACACAACACGGAGTCGTACAACTTCACCTTTGGGTGATGGGGCCTACCATGTTTCTTCACTGGCGTAACCCAATGTCATACAACTTCACCTTCGGGTGATGGACAGGTACTGTTTTCGGACTACTATGATACCTCTAGAGAGTACAGTATTGATGAGATTTTTGGATTTGCCTTCGGGCGATGATAGCACCATTATTGAGCATGGTTTTACTCGTATTTGTTTTATGAATGATTTAATGGCATGCTAGAGTTTTCAAAAAACTTACTATATGTAGTATTATATATGTTTTCAAAACAGGGGGTTAGTATGTTCAGTAAGAAAACGGTTTTCGTATTATTAGTATTAATATCAATTATGGTCCACTCACCGTTTCTCCCCCTTTAGGAGTTAGAATCAAGGCACACGATCTTGGCGTCAGGACACTTCCGCTTAGGCATCTTGAGCCTCCTCTATGTAGGACCCATTCCTCGGTTCGTAGCTTTCTATCATAATTCTTTCATTTTATTCTTGATTAGTTGTATGCTTTGAACACAATTATGCACTAGTGTATCTCTTTCTAATTACATATTTTATCAGTATGCATGTTTTTAATGGCTTCGTAACCCTCAGGTGTCGGCCAGCACATGCCTACCCTGATATTTGGGAATATCGGGGTTGGGGCGTGTCATAATAGCCCTAAAATTTTCTGAATATGTAAGTTATGTTCATGTATTGTTAAAAGGCTACTCATTTTCTTAAATATGTAAGTTGCGATTTTTCATGAAATATTTATGGTCCATGGAGAGAGTGCATTTATCAACAACACTCATTAAAGCACTTTGGGAAGGATGAGAGTGCCCACTCCCAGAAAAACCTAATGAACACACCAACCAACCCTTTGAACAATAATTTGGAAAATTGAAAACATAAAAAAGAAATTTAGCAACTGGCAAAAAAACATGTAAAATGTCTAACAACATTCGATAAAAAATTAAGAACACTTGGGTAAACCAGAATCATAGAGACAGCAAGGGACCTTTGAATTGAAACCAAAAAAAAAAAAAAAAAAAAACAAGAACGAGAAACAAAGCAGAAGGCAAAGAATAATATAAACCCAGAACATCAAACATTCTATTAAAAAAAAACATAAAGTCACGCTGCCTCAAATGAAAAGGGAAACAATGCATCAAAGTTCAAGTGGCATACCAAAGTCTTGATTCAGATGCAATGGCTCAGAATCCCTGCATCAAAGTTCGAGAGCAGATAATGATGTTGCAATGGGGGGCCCGAACTAAACTGCAAAAAATTAGAGAGATCAAAAGCAAGAATTCGAGGTGAAAACAAATGGACAGAGGGAAATGAATTTAATCTCTGACAGTGCAATAGACTTAATCTGTGGCATATTCGCACATAAACAAAAATGCATTTGGACTTAATCATTGAGCTACTCAACGCTACAAAATTCTTTTCTCTTTCCCCCGTTTTTCTCAGCCACCAAACAAAGGGTAAGTCTTAAAATGTCAATTTTCATTTTCTTTCCTACATTTGCCCAAGGAACTTGGCACTTCCCCTTCAAGCAGCTAATAAGGATCAAAAAGTCTACAGGGAAGTTTTTGGAACCCAGTACGCCTAGGTTGGAGTGATCTCATTCTCAAAGCAACAACTTTAGCCACACGTGAGGGTCTTCTGCTTGCTCAATACAAGCAACAACCATTAGGATCAAATATTTGCAGTTTAGGCACCATTTAAAGTAGACATACAATTAATCAGTTAATTATATAATAAATTTTGTTAGCTTTATATGGTTAATATTGGATAATAATATACGATTTTGTCTGGTCTTTAGATTGGGGATGGGACCATTGCTCGAGGTTGAGGTTAGCTTTTAGGTGATGCAACCACGTATACACTTACCTTTAATCAAATCCAACACTGCACTCAACCGCATTTTCGCTCACATACGGTTTTTTTTTTTTTTTTTTTTTTTTTCTCATTGAATCAGCCTAAATATAATTAAGCTAACTGAGAAAAAATTTACTCCTTATATTTGAGGGTATCGAACCTTCTACTTAATCTATACTCTTTATCATCTTATACTCGAATAAGCTGAAGAGGGAACAAAGATGCTGCCAAGACAACTCATGAAGAACTAAAAACAAATGAACACAATTATCACTGAACAAAAAAATCGATAAAGCCACAGAAAAGCACAACAACGATGATCCGATGACGGACAAATAAATAAAAAACAACGATTCAACCAAAACAGCTACCATTAGGGGGAAAAAAAATAGATTCTCTAAAAAAATCGTCTAAAACATAAGCACACATGAAGAAGAAAAAAACGCAAGATTACCCTCACAATAACAAACAACATGAGAGATGCAGAAAAGTTGAACAGATTACAAAGATTCTCCCATGATAATTGATTAAGCACCGAAAACACACGAATGCAATCAGTTGCGCTCATGTATTGTTAAAAGGCTACTCATTTTCCTAAACACGTAAGTTGTGATTTTTCCTAAAATATTTCTGGATCGTTGAGAGAGTGTACTTATCAACAGCACTCATAAAAGCACTTCGGGGTGGATGAGAGAGTCCACTCCCAGAAAAACCTAATGAAACACCAACCAACCAAAGCAACCAACCTTTGAACAATAATTTGGAAAATTGAAAATGCCAAAAAGAAAGAAAGCAACCGACAAAAAAACATGTAAAATGTCTAACATCATTCAAAAAAAAAAAAAAATTAAGAACACTGGGTTAACCCAGAATCACAGAGACAAAACTTAAACCCAAAAAAAAAAAAGAGAAACCAACGGACCTTTGAACAATCACAGGATTACAGTGACAACCAAGAATGAGAAACAAAGCAGAGGGAAACAAATAATATAAGCCCAGAAAATCAAACAATAGATTAAAAAACATAAAGTCATGCTGGCTCAAGAGCAGATTATGATGTTGCAATGGGAGTCCGAACTAAAATGCAAAAAATTAGAGAGATTCAGAGTAAGAATTTGAGGTGAAAACAAATGGACTTAATCTATGACAGTGCAATGGACTTAATCCGTGGTAGATTCCACATAAACTAAAATGCATTTGGACTTAATTTTAGAAAACATCACTGCAGAAACACCACCATCGAGCCACTCAACACTACAATTTTCTTTTCCTTTTCCCCCATTTTTCTCAGCCACCAACCAATAAGCCTCAAAATATCAAAATTGAAACCGTGTTTTAGAGGTTAGTTGGATTGCTTGATGAATATTGTGAACAGCCTTATAGCAGAATTGTTAAAGTTGTTAGGGTTTTTCGTTAGGGTTCCAGTCATCGCTAGGGATCCTAGTTTTTAGGGTTTGTTATTCAATAATCCCTATTCTTGAGGGATAAGTATGCATTTCTGTTTTGACATAGTCTTTACCACGATTGTAGGGCTGTAAAATCGTGGGCAGTTGTTATTTCTTTTCGTGTCAAGTGTAAGGCTATTTAATAGCTGTAGTGTTTGTTTCCTTTCTCAATAAGAATTCTCCCTGGTTTGTGAAAGTTCTCGCCGTTGCATTGCAGAAGTTTTTGTGTTCTTTCCTTTGTTCTAACAAGAATAGCCTTCGGTTCCCTAGTGAAGCGTCAGAAGCATACTTGGCAATGTGGTGCGGCCTAAATTTAACTAAATGATAGAGAGAGGGGTGCGGCGGCAGAGAGAGAAAAAATAGGGTTGGGAAATTATTATGATGATATTTCACCATACATTGTGCTTTTTTATATAGTAAAATGGGCTTACTTACCGTACAAGTAATACAATGTTTGCTAGGAAAGGATAAATTTACATAGGATTCGTAAACATAATCTATTAGGATTTACACACACATGTGATGTAATTCTAACTACAACATGTTTGTATTTGTAGAGACTTCACTAATGATGTATATAGTGCAGAGCATACAAAACATTATGAGGTCATAAATAGTCATTTCGTATTAGGGCGAAAATTTTATTTAAGATTAAAATCTCTTTATTTTTTTGATATTATTTCTTGAAGATATTTTAGCCAAAATGGTACTTGAAATTGGTATAACTCATCACTTTGGTTCCTGAGATTTGAAATCGATAAAACTAGTTCCTGAATATGTTCACCATCAATCATTTTGGTTCTTCCGTGAAATTCTTACCCTCAATTTTAATAAACAATGGACAAAATAATTTGAAAAAAAAGTGAGGGTATTTCTGCCATTTTCTCCTTATTTAATGGAGATTTTTCATAGAATAACCAAATTGATTAATGGTGGACAAACTTAGGGAGAATTAAACTTTGAACTTTCACCTCACTAAAAATAAGGTCATTGAATTATTTTTCGGTAAAATAAATTCCTAAATTCATTAAAATTTGCTAATTCCATCCTTACTATTATACTCAAAGTTATTTTACCCAATTTTTTGTCAACTTAAGTCACTTAACATACTTTAGAACGTAATATCGTCTTTTTCTCGCCTATAATGTTAGATCCCATATCGCCCAAGGGAGTGATCCTTATATGTATATTCTCATCCCTACCTAGCACAAGGCTTTTTGGGAGCTCACTGGCTTTGAGTTCCGTAGGAACTCCGAAGTTAAGCGAGTTCGCGTGAGAGCAATCCCAGGATGGGTGACCTACCGGGAATTTTTCGTATGAGTTCCCAAAAACAAAACCGTGAGGGCGTGGTTAGGGCCCAAAGCAGACAATATCGTGCTACGGTGGAGTCGAGCCCGGGATATGGTGGGGGCCCGGGCTGGGATGTGACAATTTGGTATCAGAGCCTAACCTTGGTCGCGTGCGTGCCAACGAGGACGTCGGACCCTTAAGGGGGGTGGATTGTTAGATCCCACATCGCCCAGGGGAGTGATCCTAATATGTATATTCTCATCCCTACCTAGCACGAGGCCTTTTGGGAGCTCACTGGCTTTGTGTTTCATGGGAACTCCGAAGTTAAGCGAGTAGTGCGTGAGAGCACTCCCATGATGGGTGACCCAATGGGAAGTTCTCGTGTGAGTTCCCAGAAACAAAACCGTGAGGCGTAGTCGGGGCCCAAAGTGGATAATATCGTGCTACGGTGGTAGAGCAGGCCCTGGATGTGGTGGACCCCGGGCTAAGATGTGACATATAAGCCCTTAACATTTCATATAGATTGCAAATCTAACGTCTAATTTACCCTCCAAAGTTAACTCCATGCACTATTTCTTTACGAAAAATTACCAATCTATCATTCAATGTGTATCGCATGCAAGTAACGTGACTTAAATTGACGGAAAATTAAATATATCAACTTCAAATCTAATATTAGGAATGTAATTGGCATATTCTTATAATCCAATGACTAATTTTTCTGGAAAAAATAGTTTAGAAACTTAATTTTCACTCAAGTGATAATTCATGGATTAAATTAACAATTCACTCAAAAACATATAAAGAGTGTAATGGGCAATCACCAACATTATTTTCCACCCACCTAAAACTTTTAAGACCATCCAACTCTTGAGTCAAAACTTAAAATTATTAACTCATAAATAGTTTTTTTGCTTCAATAGTACTAGGTTAAAATTTTAACCTCAGATTATTAAAGAATGAATTTAAATTAACTTTTTTTTCAAAATAAAATATACGCAGATTATCATAATTTATTTTTGTGAACATTTTAACTCGAAAAATATTAAAAATTCACTGAACATGTTTTTGTGTGAATTTTGAAATTCACTAAACATGTATTTATAGAGTTTAGTAACAAAACTACCCTTTTATAAAATTACATATAAAGGACCAAAATTAAGAATAAAATTATAAAGGAGAATTATTATTTTCATTCCAAAAAAATTCAAATGTGTGTTCTATTTAAAATAAAAATACTTTTTTTAACAAAAAAAAAGAAAAATACTTTTATAAACAGTGCACAATAAAAATTTTAAAGTGTTAATAATAGTTTTTTTTTTTTTTTTTTTAAGAAAAAAGAAACTAAAATATTGAAGGCATTATTTCTCTTTTACTCTATATCATGTTTTATTTGACATATTTTACGATCGAGACCTATTCACAAGACATGCGAGATATCTTAAGTCCAAGGATTAATGCTACCATTTTGCAACAATGGAGTTCTCACTAACATGAATATGTGTACAGTAAACACTAGAAAGTTTTGCCCGCGCATTGCTACGGGATTAGAAATTGTGTGAAAAATTATCTTTAAAGGTATAAACACATCAACTTATATCACGTCTAATTGAATTACTGCAACAACATATTGACGCACTTAATATGAAAATCCATAAACTATTCGACAATATGAAATCTAGCAATCTCTAAAGATGAGAAATGAATGTAGAAATTCAACAATCACCAAAGATGAGAAATGAACGTAAAAATCCTATCTCATATATATTAAAACAATTAACAAATTCTCAATAAATAATCACATAAAAAAAGTAATTCAATTTCTTAATTTAAATCAGTTCTCACCATAACAAAAATAATGATATCGTTTTCACATTAACTTGAATTGATTTCGATCACCAGCATTAAGAAAACCAATGACGTCAACCTATGCAAGCAAATGACCGAATTAGATGCAAGCCAACCAACTTTGAATTTAACCAAATAAAAATAATAATTACAATTAAACTAACCTCTTCTTCCCATATGAAGTAGTTGTTGTTCCCTGTTTTGCCTTTGTGAACGGTACGTTCTTCACTCTCTACACACAAAATGCACTCACAATGCTCAATAAATTTATGAAAACTATACATATACAATATTGTATATGTATTTGGACATACCTAGGTTGCACATTTTTCATATCCAGCAGCTCATATCGGCCACCCCCCACTGGAATCCAAGGCTGAGAGAAGCCTTCTGCCGGAGTTGTCATCTCAAGCACCATTCTTATTGTTGCATGCATCCCAAGTTGCTTCAACAGCCTTCGAAGTACATATATCTGAAATGCAGTAGGACAAGAAACAAAGATAGGAGCCCTAATACCATATTATCAAGAGCTTCATAGAGAGCTCTTTTGTTTCTCTTTGTCAACCACTACAATTAAAATTGAATCAAAATACCTCATTTCGCATTCATAATAAACCCAAAAGTGACTACATATGGTGTAGCAAGCTGAAAGCTCCAATCTTTCCGTCAAGTTTTAGGATCTGTATAATAGCAGAAAACAATTAAATGAACAAGGAAAAATGAAAGACTTGCTTAAAATATAAAGGATTTTTCTTTTTTCTTTTTTTTATTTTTAAAGAGATGGCTTCACACCTGAAGGATTTTTCTGAAACAGAGAAGGGAAGTGAGAGTGAAAGAGAAGTCTCGAAAGGAAGTCGAACGTGGGTTCTCGGAAAAATGGGCAAGACAGGGTGAGAAAGGGGAGGGTAGGATTGGAAAATTGAAAAGTTCATTAACTTGTTACTGTTCACCCGTGTTTTGTTGAAATAAGCTGATTTTTTTAAGCTGCCTTTTTCCAGCTTTGGGCCTTTAGCTTTTTTTCATCAATAAAAAAAAAAAAATTGGTTTTAAGTGTTTATCAAACATCTAAAATGTCCCAACTTTTTTCATACCTACTTTTTGAAAAAGTTAAGATAAGCCAAACTGGGGCTACCTCATAGGTCGCACTCCGATTAAAGCTAATTGAACCGTGCTGGACTACCTTGGCATGTGGTAGTCTAATCCAAAATACTCATATAGCTCCGATCTCACCGTAAGGGCTTTCTGATCATTTTAACCGCCCTGAATGCCACGTGTCATAGGCCCAAACAATCATGGTCCATAAATTAACCGAAGTTATATTTAGTAGAAAGTTTATAAATATATTTATTTCACAATACTATCACAACTCGGAAGTTACTTTAGCGGTTAAGTCATTCAAGCTCCCATGAGATTGCACATGTTTGACTCTCCTCGTTGAACTTTTGTCAAATATTTCAAGTATCTCTTTATATAGGGACTGTAGTTGACACTTCAAAAATATTATTGTGCACTCATTACAAGTAGACCTGTAAACGGGTCAGGTTTATTGGGTTTTGGGTCGGGTTCAACCCTACCCGTTTATTTAACGGGTCACCTGAACCCAACCCGTGAAGTTAACGGGTCATCCGAACCCAATCTATTAAGCTAATAGATAGATCACCCGCTTCACCCTTTTCACCCGTTAACTTTTTTTTTTTTTTCTTTGTTTCTTTCATTGTTTCTCTTGTCTCTCTCTCCAAATGCTAAATTGATTATCATGGAATATCACAACCACCCAATTTCTTCCACTATTCCATTCCCATCAACCTTCCTTTTATTCCTTCAGTCTCTCAGTTGTTTCAGTGAACTGAAGTCAATCCCTTTCCCCATTTGTCTCTTTCATGGATCTGGGTTTCTGATTCCCTACTCAAAAGGGTTTTCTTTCACTCAAGAGGCAGATGCACAGAGACTTACCGAGAAAATGGCAGCATCAGAGGCAACGACGGCAGCTGAGAAATCAAGCTCCAAAGGCCAAGCATGGTGAGTTCAATGGTCAAATTCAATTTAAAAACCTCACTTTTTCGATATTTCTGTTGGAGACCCATTTGAAAACAATGCACCAATGCGCCAAAACTTGCTTCAAAATCTCGTCTTTGCAGGTTCTGCACCACTGGATTACCAAGTGACATTGTCGTCGAAGTCAACAACATGACCTTCCATCTTCACAAGGTCATTTCATCAAACACCTGGAGAGCACATTCTGCATTTCATCTCCTTCCCCCACCAAAAACTTCTCAGAGACAGAGTGAGGGTTTCATTATTGACTATTGAAATTACACAAAAGTCCTCAATAACGGGTGTTAACAGGTTTTGCGAGTTCATCCAAAATGACCCGTTATTTAAAGGGTGCTTAACGGATTGACCTTTTAACCATCCGATCCGTTAAACACTCACCCGAATACTCATTTTAACGGGTTGGGTTTGAAATGCCAGGTCTAATTACAAGTATATTTTTCTTTCTAAATATAGAAAGTTTAAAGTGCACAATGAAAATTTTAGAGTGCCAATAACTGTTCTCTAATTTAATGAATTCAAATATCTAAATGTTACTGGATTATATTCATGCCGAGTCTGTAACTGGTTTGTCATCAACTGACGATCGAGCTTTTTCCCGCTGGGTTTTGCTCGGTTAAGGTCTTTTCAGAGGCCGTAATTATGTTCACATGTGTGTCTATGTTTGTCGTGGATTTTATGAATAAAATTATTGTTTGCCCTAAAAAAAAAAAATCTCATTGTTAAATACACCGCTGGTTCCATATTATATCGATTCCCCTGTCGATTCAGTCGATTTAATCGATTCCACCCTTTGGTTGTCATGTGAAGTTGCCTTGTCACATCATATCACTCTTCTCCATCCATCTTCTTAGATCTCTCATGCATCTTCAGTGCTGGTTGTCCAAATCACTATTCTCTGTCCATCTTCTTAGGTCTCATGTACCTTCAGTGTGGTGTCACAAGGACTGAAGCCAACATGATGACTACCATTTGCTATAGCCCAAGTAGACTCCTTTTTTTTTTTTAAAACTAAATAAAATACATATATATTCACATAATACTATAGTCTAATGACATTTCTTTTCAATTGTAAGTGGAAGATTTTAAGTTCGATTCTTGCCAAAATCAAATTTGAACAACATTCTTAGGGCTAGCCCATTGTGAGGCTTAGCCCACTCCTCACCCCCTTAGTGTAGATAGTATCGTTCATTTAAAAAACAAAAACACATATATTTTCATATAATTTAAGGTAATTAGTCTAAGTAGCTAGTCCATTGTGAGACTTAACCCACCTCCTTTCCTTTAACGTAAATAATATTTTTTTTATCTTTTTATTTTTAAACTAAATAAAATACATATATATATATATATATCCACATAATACTATGGTTTAGTAGTATTCCTCTTCAGTTGTAAGTGAGAGGTCTTAAGTTTGATTTTTGCCAAAACTGAATTTGAACAACATTCTTAGGGCTAGCCCATTGCGAGGCTTAGCCCACTCCATACCTCCTTAGTGTAGATAATATTGTTTGTTCAAAAAACAAAACACATGTATTTTCATATAGTTTAAGGTAATTAGTCTAAGTAGTTAGCCTATTGTGAGACTTAGCCCACCCCTTCCCCTTTAGCGTAAATAATATTGTTTGTTTAAAAAAAGGAACAAGGATCCTCTCCGGATCCTCTTTGTGGGGATTCGGGGGATCAATTAATCTTGTCCGTTCATCGTATATAGTACGATTAGTTTTCGTTACGTACTATTTATATTCAATTTTAAATTTAAAATGATTTCTAACTGTACGATCTACGATGAACAAACAAAATTGAATGATCTCCCGAATCCTCACAAAGAGGATCCAGAGAGGATCCTTGTTCTTAAAAAAGGTAATTCATCTAAGTAAGCCTAATAACCCACCCAAATAAACCTTAATAACTCATTATCAACTCAACCCAAATAAACCTTAATAACTCATTATCAACTCAAGTTTGTATGTTATTTGGACATTTAGAGAAACTTGTTTACTCAACTAATGAAAAGAATCTCTCAGTAAAGCACTTCTCACGCAAAGTATTAATTTTTACACTCGATTATTTATATTTCTCTTTATTTACTGTTGTCGGTTGATATTCATGTTAGCATTTAATGAGCCACCTTATAAAAATTAATTAGCCAACTTACTTTAAAAATTTTTGGTTCCACCATTGCAAGATCAAAATTGAAGAGCTAGTTCGTCTCTTTTATATAAACTAATAATCTTTAGGGTGCAAAATAAAAAATATGACTATGGGTAGGTTGAATAAACCGAAAACTGAAGCGTAAATAAAAAATTGAATTGAAGAAAAAATCGAACTGAAATTACAAAACCGAACCTTACCTGTGACATCCCACATCGTCCAGGGTAGTGATCCTTAAATGTATATTCCAATTCTTACCTAACACGAGGCCTTTTGGGAGCTCACTGGCTTCGGGTTCCGTAGGAACTCCGAAGTTAAGCGAGAAGGGGGCTAGAGCAATCCCATGATGGGTGACCAACTGGGAAGTTGCTCGTGAGTTCCCAAAAACAAAACCGTGAGGGCATGGTAAGCCCAAATCGGACAATATCGTGCTACGGTGGTGGAGCGGGTCCGGGAAGTGATCCGCCCCGGGGCGAGATGTGACAATTTGGTATCAGAGCCTAACCTTGACAGTGGTGTGCCGACGAGGACGTCGGGCCCCTAAGGGGGGTGGATTGTGACATCCCACATCGCCGAGGGAAGTGATCTTTAAATGTATATTCCAATCCTTACCTAGCACGAGGCCTTTTGGGAGCTCACTGGCTTCGGGTTCCGTAGGAACTCCGAAGTTAAGCGAGAAGGGGGCTAGAGCAATCCCATGATGGGTGACCAACTGGGAAGTTGCTCGTGAGTTCCCAAAAACAAAACCGTGAGGAAATGGTAAGCCCAAAGCGGACAATATCGTGCTATGGTGGTGGAGCGGGCCCGGGAAGTGATTCGCCCCGGGCGGGGATGTGACATTACCAAAATGGCTTGATTAGATTTCAATTTTCATGATTCAGAAACCGAACCGAACCAAGCCAAAGTTATAAAATATGACATCTTTTTTATCCCCGAATAGCATAGGACACTTGAAATGCTATGTGAATCAGCAGGGACCATTTTACAAGGCTAAAAACTCTGAAGCGAAAGTCCTTTTAAAAAGAAGCTATTCAGAAACAAATGAGATGTTGTCTACTTTAGCAAGAAATATGAACAAAGTAATTACTTTGAATCTTCTATTACACTTAGCAATTTAATTGGTTAACTCGAAGAAAGAAGTCCACCAAACATTAAAACATATTTCGACAAAAAAATAAAAGGGGTTTTAATGAAAAGCCCACGGTACTGTTCATTTTAACGAAAAACCACATTTTTACACTAAAAAGTCGATCCTGATACTATTCACTTTACCCTTTATTTTGTTCTTATCGTTAAAACTTAAAGTTTTCAAATCATTTTCATTAGTTTTCGTAAAAATAAAACATTAAAACTTAATTAATTTACTAGTCTGACTCTAAAGTTTCAAACCCTAAACCCTAAAACCCTAAACCTAGCGAAAACGATCATTTGTTTTGTATAACCGTAGTAGCAGATTTTCAAGTTTCAACTTACTTCGTTCCGTCTGATAACTTTCTTCTGTCTCGCCGCGCCGCGCCTTCCTCAGTCAGTCACCACTCTGATAATTTTCTTCGTTCGAACTTCAGAGACTTGCAGGCAGGTCGCAGGCTCGCAGGCTCGTAGCAGGCTGCAGCACGCCTAAACCCTTTCACCATCTTGAATCTGGACAACCCATTTTGACGTCGACCACTCGCCTTCCTCGCCGTCAACCCTAAAGCCGTCTCGGTCGACAGCTGTCAAAGCCACCTTGATTCGCGGAGGTAAGTTATCTGCGGCCATGAGCAGCCCCTTTCCCACTGCAGGATATATATTGTCTTCAATTCAATTGTTTGCTGATAATTGGCAGAGAAGGACCCAATTGTTCTAGTTGAAGTGGTTAATTGGTTGAATAATGGTTAATTGCTGATGATAGATCTTAGCAATTAGTAAATTAGAAATGGTTAATTGTTTGAATAATCAGGCAGTATAATAGAAAATAAGCAGAGAGGGACCCCATTGTTCTATTTGAATTTCGATCAGTTTGCATTTTTTATTGTTATGATATTGTAAGAATCAATACAAAAGAAGAAGATTATTGATCATCTTCTCTCAAATGAATATTAACCATTTTTCTTTCGAGGAGAGGTCCAACATAAAACCATAATTCTGCAGTTATTATTTCTGCATTCTACACATGGTTGAAAGTTGGGATTAACTGTTCGTCTTCAACTGGTGAATTTAAGTTTGTTGGCATCCACTCGTTTTTGCTCAATCCCCTGCTATGCTAATACATAAAAATGATAGTGAAAACTCAATACGGTTGATCTTTTGAACCCACTTCAAGTCAGGATGACCAATCAACCATTCTTGGGGGGAAACGGTCTCTTTTGTTTATATTTATTTCCGCTTAACTCTCTAACTCTTATACATAGAAAATGTCTGTGGTAAATCAATAGGCTCGCAGATCTGTTCTTCTGTACAATAAATCGCCATCTCGTAGCACCACCACGACACCGATTCTTGTCATTTTTCGGAGCCCTCCATGCTTGATTATGATGAATGAGTGGAAAGATCTTTATAGGAATCCCTGCTCTGTCCAACCAAAGAGTTAGCATCTAAAACACATATATATTGAGAGGGTGGGGCGGGGGGGGGGGGGGGGGGGGGGGGGTGGTGGGACAGCGAGTTTTTTCAGAAAACACTTGCTGCCCCCCTTCCGAATCCCGTGAGTGACTAGGTGTAGAGGCTTGGTCTACATAGCAAGAACCCGCTCAAAGTGACAAGATCTTGTATGACTGAGTTTGGCAAGGACCCTATAAGAGAAAAAAGGAACTACGCAATTGAATCGGGGGTAGGTGACAACTGACAAGGTTGTGTTACCATGGCTTGTATGAGATATTTTTCTTTGACCCGTCATTGCAGACAGCCTAAATGTGTTCTGTGAACAGTGACTTCAGTTTGGTTTTCGGTTTCGATAAAAAAACCGAATTGAATGGAACTGACCCACCCTTAAATATGACTGTCAATGTTCTTGATAAATGGGTATTTAACTTGATGTATGTTCGTCAAAGAGACTTTTAACTTCTTTTTATTCCTTTTACTTTTTTCTCTCTTTTTTACAAAATTAATGGTATTACTTCTGAACCTGATAATTATAGTAAAGTTGGTATTTGCATTGTTTGGTAAAGTTGATTTTGTATATTCTTATTGAAGAAGGTTGCGAAAAAATGGGCAAGAGGGGAAAGAGTCTGAAGAAAGGTGATGGAAACCCAATTCAGAGTAAGAGAAAGCTTCGGGATGAATACAGTCCCATTCAAGATGACGACATGGACGACGAAATTGATGCCTGTATGTTACTTTAACTAAAATCATTTTTTATTTTTTTGTTAATTGAGTTGATGTTTGCTTGTTTAATACCTTGTTGAAATTGTTTATATAAATTAATTTTGGATATTTAACATTTGTTACGATCACTATCACAAGAGAATGAAATTTGGACTGGGAAGGTATAACTGGTTTAATAGGCGTTTAATCTTCTTTTTGCTTTCATTTTATTGTATTTCGAAATCGATGGTTGTGCATAGTTCATGTTTGGACAAGAAACTGATGGGTTATACTGAATCCTTTGGTTGCAGTTCACAAACAAAGAGATGTAATTCCTCTTGATGTTAATGAAGAGGATGGAGATTCCGATGAAGACAACGAGCAACCCGTCTTTGGTTTGGAGGTTTTCTATTCATTATATTCCCTTTCATTAAGTTCTAAAATTGCTATGGACCTTTTACAACTATTTAGTAGTTTAATTTCTTTAGTTGGAGTGATGCAGAATCAGTTTTTAGTTGCTGCAATTTGCTTTTCATTTGTTTTTTTATTGATGAAATTCTTAGGTCTGTGTCATTCACAATTATGGGTTCATTTTTACTCCTTGGTAACTGAAATAACTCTCTGATGGTTTCTATAAAGAGTTTCAGTTTTCCATGAATTTTATGAAAAAAATTTGTATATGAACTTCTGAACTTCATTTTACTCCAATCTTTAAAAGTGATAATTGATATATTTATCTTCAGATTCTAATCTTGTATTGGTAATACTCTTAACAGAATATTCATGATGATGACGACGACGACGTTGATGAGGATCGGGATACTGGCTTTTCTGCAAAAAGTAAGAAGATGTTTTAAGATTTTTTGGTTTTCAGATTACAGAAACTTTCCTATTATGCTTGATTTCATAGTTCTCAGTTTAAATCTTTGGAAAATTGAGTTTTGTCAAGAATAAATGTTTAATGAAGTATATGTGAATAGGTCTGCATTAGATGAAGAAAGTAATCATCTTTTGAAATTTTATGAACTTTGCTATGCCACGTATTGACAGGGTGTATAATGAAATATACATGATATGTATAGGTCACTTTGTATTCATTGTATGAATGGTTCTATCCTCATCAGGTGAACAAACTACTTTGTTTCAAACTCCAGTATTCTATCTTGAAACTTTTTGTTCCTTTTGGGTTGAAAAATCATTATATTTATGTAATTACTCATGAAAAGTATCGTTCTTAACATTCTCGTGGCTATTACAAGTTTCTAGGTTTAGGACCTCACCCTATTTGAAGTTACATAATTGCTCATAGTTATGTATGATTACAGTTGTTAGGCAGCAGAAGTTCTTAAGGGAGAAGTTTGGTGCTGAGGATGATTTGCATGATGATGAAGAAAACGAGGAAGAAGAAAAGCCTGTATGGGGTGGAAAGAGGCAAAACTATTATGGTGTTGATAATGGCGATTTTGAGGTGAGGGCATGTACATTAAGTGCTATAATATATGTGTGTGTATATATATATATATATTATAGCACGTAATGTGACAATTTTTCTGTTAAGCTTTTTCTTCCCCCTTTCAAATTCAATCACAATGTGAGTCACAGGAGTCCTGTGTACACATTAATATTCTTTTGTGTTGATTTTTTAAATTAGTTATTTTGTTATTGATGTAGCAAAAATCAAGTGACGATGAATCTGCTGAAGAGGAAGAAGCAGAAGTGGTGAGGCTGCAGAAAGAAAGGGCAAAATTTTCAACACTGGATGACTATGGGCTTGACGATATTTGCGAAAATGAGAATAATAAGGAATTAACTTTTGAGGTGAGGTTTGAAGACCAGGGTTTCTTTTGAATCTTTTCTTTGGATTGGGAGAAATGGATGAAATTAATAAGTTAAATATAGTCTGTACCAAACTTCAAAAGAGGGATTATGATGAAATATTCTTTTAAATGCCCATCAATTTTCTTTATTTATACAGGAAGTTTCAATGAAGGGAAACAGTACAAAAAGGTTTCCAGTGGAAATTGATGTTGCAGATAGCACGGGTACAGCTTATGAGGAGGTGAAGAAAGATTTGAGTGCCTTGTCAAAGGAGGAGCAAATGGATGTTTTATATAAGTAAGGTTTTTCACTTATATATTTATTTAAAAAAAATATTAAAGTATAAGCATTTTTTTTTTCATCTCTATATTTTCTTTTTAAATTAAAGATTTGAGTGCTGTGCAGTTTTATATTTTATATGTGCTATGCAGTTTTCTTCCATTTTAAATTATTTCTATGAAGCGACTAGGCATTAAAGAATCAGGATTCTTTTCTTCTTTTTCTCTTTTTAGCACTTGGAACCTGAGGGTCTAGGAACCATAATATATTTTAAATGTAGTTTTAACTACGTGTACCTACTATAGGGGATGTTCACTTTAGTATTTTCAACTGGACTGGTTTTGGGTGTTGTACCAAGTAATTGTGCAGCGTTTTGTTTGATTTAACACTTTTTTTTTTTTTTTTTTTCAGTTGGTTTATGAGAAGTTTAAATTTTCAGTATAATGCGGTATTCTGCTTCTTTATAAATGCTTTTAAGCATTTATTTTACTTATCCTGTGCCTTGTTGGGTATCTGATTCAAAATTGCACGTCTTTTTGTTTTGTATTTATTTTAGTTTTTCTTTGCGTCTTTTGTTGTACCCTGCTTAGTTAATGCTTGTTCCGTCCAGTTCCGCACCAGAATTAGTTGGGTTGTTGTCAGAGCTGAATGATGCACATGAAGAGCTTGAAAGAAAAGTTAATCCACTTCTGGGCAAGGTATTGTTCTTTTTGTTTTGTTTTTTTTTTTCAAAATCTACCTATATATCGTCAAATTTGTAGTGTTATCCCAATTTTCTTTTGAATGCACTCTTAAGTATCACTGCAAAACACTTTTCTTGGAGTCTTGGTATGGAGGATTCTTTTTATTACAAAAAATGGAGGGTTTATTAGGAAGAGTAAAGAGGCATTTTTTTTCAGGATAATGTTGTGTCTTGTTTGTCATGATGTTGAAGCTAAAGCCTTTATAGTGTCATTCTTATGGATTTACCCCACCCTGATGTTTCCTTTGTTTCTTTTTTCTTTTTGTTTTCTGGAGGTCTCCTTTCTACTTTTTTTTGTTTCCTTGACAAAGTCTCCTTTTTTTCTCTTAGGCTTTGCAATGTCGATACTTTCCCTGTTCTATATTTGTCGGTTTTATTCTTGCATTCATGGGTTTCACTGCTTATAGTTATAATAAAATAAATCGTGCCTGGAGATGGGATGTTCATGTCTGCATCGGGAATCTGTATTATATTTTTCGTAAATCAGTTTTTAGCATTACTCCTTGATTCTGTCTCACAGATTTCTTTTTGGCCCCAAAATAATGTGACTGTTCTAAAAGATGTGATGGTAGCGTTTCTATATATATTTTCTGCAACTTCAAAAATAATTTCTAACCTACACCAAGATGAAACTTAAAGTGGCAATTTTGGAATAACAATTTGATTGTCCAAATTGTACCCTTTTCAAAGCATACGCTGATTTTAAGACACAGGATTCATGTTTATCTGTCTTCAGCATGAATGCCTGTAGATGTAGTGGTATGATGATCAGTCCCTTTGAGGAGTTAATATGTTGGGATAAATTCATAATCATCCATGTATTTGGTTCCTTCTATCTGTAAATATGCTCTTATGATTTTAAACTTCAATATCTGTATATCAAATACTGGGTCAAGTTTGTTTAGGTTTCTTCTTATTGTCTAATTTTGTTTGATTTTTCCCCCTGGTTACATGCAAATGTTTTTGATACATTTGCGCAGTTGTGTTAAGTTTTATTGAAATTTGTGTTTTCTGAAGGTTAAAAAAGGGGAGGTCATGTTGGAAGGAGGGATGCGCTATTTAGAGGTTAAGCAGCTTCTTCTGCTTTCCTATTGCCAAGCAATAACATTCTACCTTCTTCTCAAGTCTGAAGGACAACCAGTTCGTGACCATCCAGTACTTGCTCGCCTCATAGAGATCAAGATTTTGTTGGATAAGGTGGTCTTTTTTCCTTTAACTCACTTGCGAGAGCATCTTGAATTTGCCTGCCTTATACAGATCTATAAGTTGGTTATGGCCTCCATAAAGATTTTAATTTGAAAAAGTAAATAATATTCACATATGTGCGTACAAATTGCATATACATTTGATGCAGTGCTTTTGCTCCCATCTGTCAAGTTATATTTTATTTACATGTTTTCTTTTGAAAAGATGGAATATGTGTGACCATTGAATAATGAGAATGTGTCCCTTCTCTATAGTAAGTAACTCTCCTTTTGATACTTAGCATAAATTTAGTTGGATTGTCTGCCGCTTCTTTTGGGTTTGTGGTCATGGTAGCAGACCTATAGCAACACTGGAATTTTAATTATCAGGGCAGAAACCATTTCTAAAAGTCAACTGCCTGCTGAAATAGTGGTTATATCACTTATATGGTGCATATTACAATTATTGCGACCTTGGATATAAAAGTATAACTGACCAGACAACAATGTCTGAACCTATCGCTCTCTTAAAATGTTGTCCCAATTAATTAAGGATTTTTAATTGTTATCTTCAAATTTATGTTTTATTGGTTTCGATGGAACTATGTTGTAATTAATTTTCAATTTAAAGGTCACATTGGAGATCAGGATACTATTGCAACTTGGTATTGTTTATAACTGGAACTGGTGTGGGGCAAAAGGAAAATTACAACCCATTTGAGTCGAACTTCAGCTTGTTTCGTAATGATCCCTGCATAGTGCAGATTAACAATTACCTATGGAAGTATAGGGTTTCGTTTCCTTTTGATCTTAGTATAGTAATGGTTTGTATGAAGATATGCTGTTTCATGTTCCAAAGATATTGGCTAATGTGGGTTTCCCTTTACAGATGAAGCAACTTGATGGGAATCTACCATATGATTTTGAGGAAATTTTAAACAAATATAATGGGGTGGAAGCGGTAGCAAAGTCTGGTAAAGAGACTTCTATTGACGCATCTGATTCTTTTGCTAAAGAATACAGACCCCAACCTATCTTGGTTGAGGGAGAAGAAGCAACTGTGGTAGTTACTGCTTTAATCTCTGTCTTTGAGCATTTTACATTGTATTGTTTTTCAGAAATGATATCCTAAGAGATTCATACTTTAATTCATTGCAGTTGCATGACATTACTAAGGTAGAAATAGTGGAGCCTCTGAAGGATAATGAAAACAAGGTGGGAAAACGCAAATTTCAGGTAAATACATGGCATATTTGTTAACTACTTTGTGATTCTGTTCTCTTTCCTAAATTTTGTGATGTATTTCTCTTTGTGGCTGCAAGAAGATTATCATTTTGTTTTATGCTGACCTCTTAGTATGTGGCAGAATGATGAAGTTGGTGTACAGAGCATGAAAATGTTGAAAGTAAGAGCTGCCCTTGAGGAAAAGTTGAAGCAGAAGGGTGTCTTCAGTTCCATCACTCCGAAAACTGATAAACCCAGGAAACTTCTGAAGCCATTGAACGGGTACCACTTTGCTCCTGTACTTACTAGTTTGTATTTGTACCTATATTGTGAGTACTACTAACTCAACCAATTTAAACAGGAAGCTTGAATCGTATGATGATTTTGATGATGACACTGTAAATATTGAGGGTGGCGTCCATGGATTGAACAATGGTCGTGCAAGTAAACTCTCCCAACTTGCTGCTAATCCAAATAAGTCCAAGGTATGACCTCACCACTGCTGCCTTCCCAATCAATACTTGTTTTTAACTTCTTCCCTAGGTATGATACTTATTGAAATTTATAATTAATGCCTTCATTTTTCCTTTAGAGATTCGAACTGGAAATAAACCTCTGCATTTCCTTCCACTGGCTTATTACATCTGGATGCTGTTTTCCTACGTTCGGTGTTGTAGATTTTGTGGAGAATGCAACCAGAACATTAGTTGTCTAGTTGTTATGTTTTCAACATAGTATCATGTAATCATGGTTCAAGATAACTGGGTGAGGAATAGGGATGGGTAATGGACACCTGTAGGTACCTGCACCATCACAATTACCATGACCAGTCACCAGCCCAATTAACACATACAACATAACACCTAATGAGTACCCATTGGCCATCCCTACCATGTGGTTTCTAGGAAATCTGCCTCCGATCTTTGTGGCCACCATCAATTTGTCCCCTGAACTGGTTTTCTTTTTTTTTTTTTTGGAAAATTTGGTTCTTAATTAGCAAATTTCCCCCTTCGTCAATTTTTATTTTTCACATTCCATTCAATTTTCTGTCTAATAGTGTCACCATTAGGCACGTCTGTCATTTCAGAGGATACATTGGTCTTTTCCACGCCAATTTGGTTCAGAAACATACATGGGTTAGGATATTGGTAGGTGGATATATCAGTAGTCCAAATTTATGGATATATCGGTAAAAAATATAAAGGCATTATGGATTTTATAATGTATAGAAAGTAGGAAAAACTAATATTCATGTATAATAGAAGAGTTGTGCTGACTAACAACTAATTTTGGTATATTTTGTTAAATGAATTTAAAAGATCAACAGTTTTGGAAAGAAAGATTTGGTTAGTGCAGTGGGGACACCTATCTATCATCAAATGAATTAAAAACTATAGACAATTGTTAATTAATAGGGGTGTAAAGTCTGAAGTTTGAACTTTTACTGTCTTCTTCATTCTCTGAGAGTTTGAAGCTCTTTTATGAACATCGACTGGATTTTCTTCGTCCATGCCCACAGTGGTCCTAGCTGGGAGGTTGGGTGGTCTGATCTCGGTCACACGATCCAGAGGGAAGTTAGTGAACACATAATCTCACCGAAAATGGTCCATATTCTGCTGGGTTTATACCGAATTTTAATCGTTATTTTGCTCAAAGTCGGTTATATTGGAGATTTTCCATCGTAGAATCAATATTAGATATTGCACTGAGGTTTCGTCAAAAGTAAATACAAATGCTTTACCCCCCTATTTCAATTGTCAGAGGCATGAAATTACCGATATTCAGTCAATTGGCGAAACTTTAATCCATGGAAACTTCACATTCTGACCTCATTTTGTTGAAGTTGGAGACTTGTATTTGATCCCTCTCAACCCAATTCGTGTTGAAAATACCAATTTGCACTCTAAAGTGTCACAGTTGCCCATCATGTGATATACTGATGAATAATTTGATCAGTAGGGGTACATTGTTAGTGACCATAAAATTCTAGGGGTACATTCACAAAACAGCATTTTTCCTCTTTCGAAAGAAAAGGAAATACACTGATGTGTTTTGTCATGATGCTGAAATATATCATTGGATTATTAAAATAATTCCCGCCATCCTTTTTTTTTTGAGAAGGCTATCTCAGGTGATGATGATTTACCTCGGCGAGATGATATTGGGGAAAGGCGGAGAAAACATGAGCTTCGAGTGCTTGCAGGAGCTGGAATCAAGTCTCAGGATGATGCTGGAGATGAAGATGGCACTATTTCGGATGATGGAGATGTGGAGATGGAGGATAGTGAAATTGGAGATTCAGAAGATGACTTATACGAACAAGTGAAAGAAAAACGAGCTGCAAAACTTGCTGCCAAAGCTGAGATTTATTCGAGGTACGTTTATCATTGTGGTTAGTTGCTACATTGTTCTAGCTGCTGTGCAATAAATGTTAATCTTACATAATCTGATTACCATATTTCATGTTTGGGTTCATTCCTTTTCGTACAAGTTTGTTTTCATCATTGTTGCTCTCTGAGTTATTGTTGGTTGAGGAAGGGGGTTGGTGGTTTTGAGTTATTGTTGGTAATTTGTGTTGGTGCTTTGCTTCTGCAGGTCCTTGACGGTTCCATCTTTGGTGGAAACTGAAACTGTTGATGGGAAACGCCATATTACTTATCAGGTAAATACAAGCCAGTTTTGACTATGCTCATTTAATTGGCTACATAATATTTACCATTGTTTGTTGGCTCACCGTATTGTTTTCTTCCTCCGTATCTACACCAGATGGAGAAGAACAGGGGACTTACTCGTGCTCGTAAGAAGCTGATCAAGAATCCAAGAAAGAAGTACAAGGTATTTTGATCAAATAGTCGAACACATGTAATGTTGCAGGCTATTAAATGATTGCTCTACTAACTCATCTCTTTCTCTGTGCGTGTGCAGTTGAAGCACCAGAAGGCAGTAAAGAGTAGAAAAGGACAGGTAAGAGAGGTGAGGAAGCCTTTAGGTCCGTATGGTGGAGAGGCCACCGGAATCAATGCAGGAATCAGTCGGAGCACCAGATTCAAGAACTAAATGTTGCTTATGATTTCGTCGTTGTGTCCCAATTTTGGTTAAGTGAGAATTTCTTTTGATAAGTGACATAATTTTGAGTAACTTAAATGATGTTGCGAAATGTTCTTGTATACAATGCCTGCATTATATAAGAAGTTTGTTTTGCATTGCATGAATTGAATGGAATTGAATGTCGTCGTTAGGGTAAAATCAAATTTCATATCGATTTCTCGCTGATCGTGGTGTAGCTGTCAGTTGCACTCAGACGAACCAAGAACCCAAACCCTAAACCTCAAATTTCATATTGATTTGAGATTTGAGATTGAGTAGTAGAAACCAGAACCCAAACCCTAAACCTCCAATTCTCAAAACTTGTAGGAAAGCTTCTGGGATTCTGTCGAGAATGGCTGGGAACTCCCCCCACACCAAATTATTAGTCCCTAAATCTCTCTCCGAGTGCACTCAAGACGAGTCCAATGGCAGGCGCTGCGACGCAAATGCCCTGTATGCACTTCAAGTGCTTTTCTAGGCTCTCGCGGCACAAGAGTAATGGGTTCTTGATTTGAGTTTTGTGTTGGGACAATATTAGTTGGACCACCAAATCTTTGCGTGCAATTCGGCTCGCACAATCCTCGTCACATCCCAATTGATTAACTTCTAAGTTTCTCTTTGTACTAAATTTGCTTACTCTTCTTTAGTAATATTGTTTAAGAATATAAGAATCTCGCATCGCAATATTGACTAAATGAAATGACTTATATTGAGCGGTTTCAATGTACTTGTGCTGCGATGACTTATATTGGGTAGGTTGATTAACTGGGCCTAAATTAGGTCTTTATCTTGCCTTGCCCAAGTTACCGGGCTTCTTACCTTGCTCTGTTCCTGCATTCGAATTACCGGTACGACGATACATGTACTCGAGGTAAGAGATTTGGGCTAAGTGTAGGAGTGCAAATGAATGTGGTCAATTACAATCTCAAACACAACTTGTAAAATTTTGGTTTTGTAAAATAAAAAATAAAATAAAGGCTCATTTTTAGCCACGTTTCTTGGAACCCTATTTGATTTTTGTCTCCTGTAACTCAAAAGTCATCATTTTACTTCCTGAAATTCAAAATTTATTCCACTTTGACTTGTGGAATCTTTTTTCCCTGAAACTTATAGATCGTCTCCTGAAAAATATGTGGAATCAAACACCCAATAGACTATGCCACATGTGCAATAAGTTTGATTATAAATCTCCATTATGTGTTAAAATTCAACAATTAGAGAATATCAAGTTTAAAAGAAATTGAAAAGATGAAAAAAATAAAAAATAAATTGATTAGCCTTGCGCACTCAATTCAAGTTTAAAAGAAATTGAAGAGACGAAAAAAAATAAAAAAGAAATTGATTAGCCTGCCTCACCCAAATCAAACTCATAAGAAATTAACAGATCTAAGGCAATATAGAGAGAATTTTGAGTTTTATGGAGAAAAAAATTTCAAGTTTCAGGGGAGAAAATGAGATTAAAATCAAGTTCCAAGGGGCAAAGTGAAGAGAACTATAAGTTTCAGGGAGCAAAGTGGTGAATTTTGAGTTATAGATAACAAAGTGAGACTAAAAACGAGTTCTAGGAGGTGTAGCTAAAAATAAACTCATAAAATAAAATAATTTCTTTTTAAGGAATGGAATTTTAAAAATTTCCAACAAGTTAAAGCATCAACATAATAATCTTGCCGGCAATCTTGTCATGGGAGAAAAGATAGGCGCATAAAATTTCTTCTGTGATCTTAATCAAATATCCCAATCTATTTTTAATATTGATTGATAGGTATTTTTTTCTGTTTCAGTAAGAAAATGAAAAACAACAGCTAACAGTGAATTGTCCTAGTATATAGAGATTTTTTCTTTAACTTACTTTATTCAGTATTCAAATATTCTCCTTTTTTCATGAATAAATAAATGTATTGTAGATTATTATTCGCTTGTAAAAAATAAAATAAAATAAAAGAATGAATGGATAGGTTAGGTTAGGGGTGGGCATGGGCTAGGCCGGGCCCAATTTTGAAGGGACCGGACTAGACCCGGGTTCAATGGAGACGGGATGGGCCGGGCCGGGGATTACATTTTGTAATATAAGAACCGAATCTTACCCGGCCCGGTTGAAACGGGCCGGTTTGGGCCGGGTCCATGGGTCCTTGGTGTTTTTTTTTTTTCTTCTTCTTTTCTTCTTCAACTATCTGGATCGTCAGGAATCGGACCACCACCTTCTTCCCGAACATCCTTGTTGCAGTCATCTTCTTGCTGAGCTTCCTCGTCGTGGTTTTGAGTAGTTGCTTCATGCAGTGGCGACGGATGCTACATCACTAGTCCCTGATGCTGAGTCCAAACTGTGTCCCAAACTAAAAGAGCGCTCCCATCACCACCTGTGGCTGTGCCGCTCGAAATCGAACACGATGAGGCCTGCAACTGCCCATCTCCACTGCCAACTCTCTAGATCAATAATCATTCACCTTACATTGGCTTCACATCGATCAAATCCAATGAATTCCTAAATCGAAAAAAAATTGAATTGCTAAAGATATAAAATTGCAGAAGAAAAATGAAAAGCCCTAACCCATCGATCAAACCCCTAAATCAATAACCCTAGGGGCTAAAACAACACAATTGACCCTAATCGCAAATAAAAAAAACCCTAACCCAACCAAATCCCAAATTATGAAACCCTAGAATCAATCCAAATTTTGATCCCAGGCCTTGAGATTGTCCTTGGAGATCTTCTCGTTGGGCTTGGTGGCGTCAACATGCTGTTGTCGACGCAATCGTCCTCGATTATGTGCTTGATGGTCTGCGACTCCAATGCCATCACCTCCTTGACCTCGAACAACTCGCCATCCGAGCTCTTGAAGGTGATCTTCTTCGACGATGACGACATGGTTGGTGACGGTGAGACTTGAGATGAGTGGCTGGTGAGATTGGGTTATTGCTCCAATCCTCGCAGCGCCAGCAATCGTCAATTGATTGGGTTGACGACAAGGCACTGACTTTGGAAAAAGACGGAATCGAATTCAAGGACTCGAGTCGAGTGACAAAGTCGAGGTCGAGGACGAGGACGAGGACGAGGACGAGGAAACCTAAAACTAACGATTAAGATTAGATGGAGAGATGATATCTTCAATCTCGCATGTCCATTTCAATCACAGATGGGCCAGTCCGGGTACTCGCGGTTCCTATACTTCAAGAACTGACTAGAACCGAAAATTACAAAGGCCCCACCCCACCCGACCCGCCCCGTTTCTCTTTTTTAAAATTAAGAACCGGCCCGTACCTGCCCCGACCTGCGATTCCTATACTCGTTTGCCCACCCCTAGGTTAGGTTGTTGCGTTGGGGACAATGATTTTGCACCTTCAACAAGCCTTTTTCAACTCACCAAGGGAAAAGAGAGGTTGACCCTACCAACCTTTGACATTACTAACCAACCTCATTAATTTATGGGAATTCTCGCTCCTTCTTTGCTATTTTATTTTTTTAAATAAAACTTATGATTCTCATATGAGGAAGAAGAAGCTTATCCGAGGAAATTGTAGAAATGAGTCATTAATTTTAACTCAATTAAAGTAATGGTCATTCAATTAAAAATTTATGATTATTGATCTCTTAACTCATAAAAACGTGCAATTATGGTTATTTTCTTCAACTCTGTTAGAACTTCTATCAAAATAAGTTACGTGACACACATGTGAAGCTTAATCAAGGAGGAAATATAGAAAAATCAAATGAGAAAAATTGTAGCAATAGTCCATCAACTTTAACCCAATTAGAGAAATAGTCCCTTATAACCCTCGATGAACCTCCTTAAAACCCTATATGTATTTTGGACCCTGAAAATTACTCCATTTTACAACAATTAAAGAAGTAATACTCATGAATTTATAATTTAGAGACCAATACTAACGGATCTTCATCGTCCAAATGAAAGAGCTTAGATCAAATATTCGAATTTATGGAAACAAATCCCTTCCCTCTCTTAACTTAGATTGGTTGGGGCAAGACTTGATTCGTAAGTTTAGCTTCCTTAATTTGTCAGTTGGAGGTTAACTTAAGCAACTAGCTTACATACAAGGCTCCCTAAAACCATGAGGGGATCCATTTTGACATCCCATAACTCCTAGTCGTAGAATACAAAAAGCTCCCCATATGTACTTACTTAGGAGTTAGGACCCGTTTTACAACCATATACTTTCTCACATCTCAAGTAGAAAAAGAGAAAAATAAAACGTAAAAACTAAATGGTCATCAAACAAGCAAACATGTCCCTATCATCCAAGTTTTTGTTTTCATGCCATCTCCTTCATTTCTCCCACCACCTCCCTTCATCATTCTCCATTCCTCATTTTTCTCATCTACTTTTCTTCTATTTCTAGCACGCACAAAAACGCTAAAATTTGAAAACAAAATAGTTACCAAATGAGCTGGCTTAGGTACCACTTGTAGAACACTATCAAATGATCCCTATAAGCCTAGTAATCTGCATATTGTTAAGGGTGAAGTGTTGATTTAGTCCCTGAATTATCACTTTAGTGAAAATTAGGTCCTTGAACTATTTTTTAGGTAAACTAAGTCCCTAAATTCATTAAAAAATTGGTAATTTCATCCCTACTATTATATTAAAAGCTATTTTATCCAATTTTTCGTCAACTTAAGTCACTTGAAACATTTTAGAGTATAATACTGTCATTTTCTCCCCTATAAGCCCTTAACATTTCATATAAGTTGTGAATCTAAATCCTAATTTACCTTCCAAAGTTAACTCCATACACTATTTCTTTATGTAAAATTACCAATCTACCCTCCAATGTGTATCACATGCAAGTAATTTGACTTAAATTGACGAAAAATTGAATAAAGTAGCTTCGAATCTAATATTAGGGATGTAATTGGCAGATTTTTATAATTCAAGGACTAATTTTTCTGAAAAAATAGTTTAGGGACCTAAGTTCACCCTATTGTTAATGCCGGATGGCCAAATCCAAACAGTCACAGAGAAAAAGTACGAATTGCTGATGCTATTGTAAGAAATCTTCTGACTATTCATGCACGCAAATAACCTAAGCTTAAAACCTCTGGAATAAATACACGATCAAATTTTTCCAAAAAGAGGATACAAAAAATACATGATTGTGTTGAGAAACAGATTAAGGTGTTGACAGAAGATAATAACTAGTATTCAGATTGCAGAAGCAGGCTTTACCTTCCCTTGCAGAAACTGCAAGATATGTTCACGTTTCCAATTGTCGATTCTGTGACAGAGATAAAATAGTAAGTTCGTAGAAACGCGACTTTTCCCATAAGGAATACCAATGATGATAAATTTATAAGCAAGAGATTATAGATGTGCATGGCCAGGTTCAGGCAACATTCAAATGGGCCGTCCATATTTTGAGAAACCTTGTGAAAGAAAATTAGAGGGTTGTGTCCACTGTTTCTATGTGAATGATAAAAGGATGCTCACCTTATTGTTTCCTTATGTTCGCCTGCATTATCTAGCAAGATCAACTTTGGTGGAGAATTGAAAATGTATTGGACTTTGACCGAAGGGAACCGATCCTTCTCTTCTTCAATAAAGCCAACAATTTCGGGATAGAAAACCAGTTTCCTCATGCAGACTTCCAGTATAGCACCAGAATACGTGATCTGTAGTTATAAACAGTCATATTAAGCATTTCCTTATCTATTAAATAAATGTTAAGAGAGAGAAGCCTCCGATGGAAACTTACAATTTGCAGAATTAGGTAATGTGTACCAATGGATAACATTTTTATAGCATAACCCTTGGAATCAAAATTCTCAAAACATCTAAAGTTGCCCTAACATGTCCTGAGACTCCTGACATTAAACTAGAAAGTCTCGTGCAACTAAAAGTGATGAAATCAACAATCCCTAGCAAGTCTCAGAGCCAACAGGATATCGGCAGATTAAAATATAATTTCAAATTCGAGCAATCATCGTGTGTATAAATTTACTTACCTTTGTCATTGAATCATCGGAATCCTCAGTGCAACATTTCATACAGTCGGATACCAATTCTGCAGTCAAAACTAGGACTTCAGTAAGCTTGTCTGTGTCTCTTTTTTTTTTTTTTTTTTTTTTTTTTAATAAAGAAACAATTATATTAAAAAAAGGAAAGCAGCAGAAACAACAGAAGGAGTGGTCAAGCAAACCACCCAAAACAGAAAATGGAAAGAGAAAGAGACAACTCCACAGAGCTGAAGAGCACCCTAACACAAAGTCACAAACTAAAAGGAAGCTGCCTTCCAATCTACTCAAATTAAGGAGAGGGTAATTCCCCTGAACTCACAAGACACAGAAACCGGGAGGGCTGACAAAAACCTCCGCAAAACCAGCTCCTGCATAATCTACCTAAACCCTTCCATTTATCTCCATCCAAACCACCCAAAACTTAGTGAAAATTATCCAACCCAGCATCACCTTCACTTTATTACCCTTCCAAACCAAAGGTGAGATTCACTAAGCAGAGAGAGGCAGTCCCTTGGAATTATACAGTACCCATCTCCCTAACCAGCTTCAACCACAAGCCCAATGTCATCAGACAATGAAGAAAGATTGATCAACAGATTTTAAATCTAACTTATATAAGATACACCAATAAGGCGACAAGCGGTAAGAGCGGTGCCTTCTATGAACCATGTCACAAGTGTTAACCTTGACACGGGCAATTATCCAACATCTTTACTTTAGATGGAGCTCTGGATTTCCATATCGTCCAATAGCAAATAAAGAGTTTCATTGCCGTGATTAGCAATGAAACTATAGTGAGATTTGTAAGAATACCTTGACAATTTCCTTGAATCCATCATAGAAGGGTGGAAAATGATATTTTCCACCAATCTCAAAAGGGGATGAAGATTCTTCCACTTCCCTTTCGATTTCTCCTGAAGCAAAATTTCCAGTTCATCCATCCACTGGAAAAATCCACAACACTAGAAATGGCCATATTACGACAACCGGTATACTGTACTACTGTAGAGATTGGAACTGAGATTTAAAGGTAGAATTTCCCAACCACTCATATTCCCAAAACTTATTTCTATCAACATGTTTGCGCAACAAAGTGGCATCTTGTAATGAAAGAGTCGTAACCACGAGATCTCTCCTTCCAAGGGCTTGGACAAATGCAAGTGATCTCCAAAAAATGCAAGTGATAGTGATGTCTTATAACGCAAACACCATTAGGAATGGCCACTAATTACATCGTCTTGCCACTTAGTTCCATGATCATCAGCTATGCAGTTGTATTTACATTATTCGGTATGGAATATCGATGGAATTCAAGACTCAAATATCTTTTGGTGCTCCTAATATCTATGTCCTTAATTGCTACAAATTATAATTGCCAAAGTTGGGAACCTGAATAAATGGAGACTCCTCCTCTTCAGATCACAAATTCCTTCCCATAAAGTCAATAATTGCCATTTGCCAGTGCTAAAACTCTCAGACTTTGTTCTATGATTGCACCAAACAGTCACTCCTTTTTTTTTTTCTTGGGACAATTCCTAAAGACTCACTCTAATTTGGATTAAAACACTTCAAACCCCATCAACAACAACAGCAATTCACACAACTAAAATATACAACAACAACAAAAGTAAAGTGTGGGAATTTGAAAAAGAAAGAGAAAAAGGGAGGAGAATTGGATTGGATGGGGAACCTTGATCTTTGACATACTCAGCCAAACTGTTACAATCAGAGCACAAAGCGAGACCTGTGAAACCAAGATTCTCGCATTTCCTTGTGCTCAGCTTCTCTTTCGATTCACCGGAGGCTACTGCCACCGTGAGCACCACCAACATAGCCACCATCAACGCTCCCATATCTCTTCCTTCCAAGCTCACGAGTCTCACAGTCTCTCCTCCCAAGACTCAAAGAAAAAACAAAACGATGGTCTTGCTCTTGGTCTGGGCGAGCCTTGGTTCGTTCCGGGCTTTAGAGTATCCACAGGGGCTAGAAAAGTCATCGATATAGCTCATTCAGGAGCTCTTAAGAATTTTTGAGGTTTTGTAAAAGAATTTCAGGATATATATATTTTTTTATAGAGTAATTTGATTAAGCGATGATTTTTTTTTATTTTTTATTTTTTTTTGTTAGTTTTTTTTAAGTTGATTTTTAGATGTAATATCTTAAATTTTTTATTTTTTTATTTGTATGAACCTTTCAACCTAAAAAGTTCAAATTGTGACAAAGTTAGATTTCATCATTTATGAATCGTTCGTTGGATTAGATTATCATATCTCTATCTATTATGTTGAAAGAAGCAAACTCCCATTTCGTCATTTGAAATAATTTGATTTTCACGTATAATCAATTTACCTAGCACTAATTGATAAATTAGTATCATACAATTTTGAAAAAAATTATTTGAAAATTTCGCCCACTAATGCCCATGAACGTTAAATCAATTTGAAAATTTAATTCTTATGGAATTTAAAACAATCATTAGTTACCCAAAGTGAAAGAAAAATAAGAAAGAAAAAAGATTTAAAAATAATAATAAAATGGGAGTACAAGTGTATTCGTAAGAGGAGGGAGAGTGATAGAATTTTGCTCACATGTGTTGCTACTTTTTTGTGGGACTTTTTGGGCTAGATGTAGCCTAATTTTATGCTATCCAAAAAAGGAAATTGCTAACACCAGTGGCTGATCTAGACCCATTTTTCAGCTCATTGGGGATAAAATTTCTCGCTAAGGCTTGAAATATAGTAGCTTCATGGAGGATATAGCCTCCATTGGAGATGCTCTTACGCACCACAAAGAAATATTTCCCCAACGAAGGAAAAACATTTTTGACATATAGCTTACGTAATGGCCAATCCCAAGAAATCGCCAAATTAAGAAGGGTGCAAATGGTAGCGGGTTTAACCACGAGATTTAATGTCTCGGCATGACGTTCTGTGCTACTAAAATAACATCGTGTCTTGTGCCACTAAAATAAGAAGGGTGAAGTGACGATTTAGTCCATAAACTATCACTTAAGTGAAAATTAGGTCCTTGAATTATTTTTTTCGGTAAAATAAATCCTTAAATTCATTAAAAATTGATAATTTCATCCTTACTATTATTTTCAAAGCTATTTTATCTAATTTTTCATCAACTTAAGTCACTTGACACACTTTAAAGTGTAATACCATCATTTTCTTGCCTTTAAGCCCTTAACATTTCATATATGTTGCGAATCTAATATCTAATTCACCCTCCAAAGTAAACTCCATACGCTAGTTCTTTATAAGAAAATTACCAATCTACCCTCCAATGTGTATCACATGCAAATAACATGACTTAAATTGACAGAAAATTGAATATTGTAGGTTTGAATCTAATAATAGGGATGTAATTGGCAGATTTTTATAATTCAATGACTGATTTTTCTGAAAAATTAGTTTAAGGACCTAATTTTTACTCAGGTGATAATTAAGGGACTAAATTGACGGTTCACCCAAATAATAATGTAAACAAAAATTCAAGCTTGTTACATTTGAGGGCCACTTGTTATTTTCAAGCTTCTCTACCATTATGAATAATTAACTTAAATTCATTTAGTTAATTATTCCATCTCCTGATTAATCATAATTAATTGGTTCAACCCACTTTTGTAATCTTAGCTTCCTAATAAGGTGTGCGATCCACTACGTTTTAACCGATGAGGAAGTAAGAGCGATTAATCTCCAATAATCCGTATAGCGAACTTAAAACCCTTTTAGTTCTACCCTTATTGTGAATCAGATTATCCATTTCACAAGTCTTACTAACCATGTGTAACACCTAGCTAACTATATGTTATGGTGTTCAAGTCGATATGGAATAAGGATACAGAGAACCTATATAGTTTGGAATCACAGTATAATAGTCATTCTCTACTACAATACTTTCGTTCACATTTATAAGTATAGATGATTAATGCCAAACCCTTTTGGTGATGAAAATAACACCAATGTAAACTATTTTGCTCGTATGATCCCTTTAAGGCAATGAGTTTTTGCATATGCAAACATAAGTGTGCACTGATCTTTTCGAAATTACCAATATCCACTCGATAGTTTCAACGTTCGAGAATAGTTTTAGGATAAACACATAAGATAATGGTCTCAATAACTTTACTCATTAAGTTACTTCCTTCTTATGTATGAATTATCTATACAATCTCATTGAAGTTGTCCATGGACTCACCCAAAATATTTTTATATGGTTTAGTTGATGTATGGTGATCTTGCCCGGTGATTAGCTCATGAACTATCATGGTATTGTTCGAAATATATAGTTTATCAACTAGTTGATTGTTTTTAGGACATACCTCTAACAACTACATATTTCTCTTAGAAATATAGAAGAAGGATGAACTAAACTCACCCTTGAAGCTATTAGAAAAACCCTTACAAATTGCTCCACCAATCTTCTTGTTCTTCAAATCTTCTCTTTAAACCCTCCACCTTTGGTTCTCCTTTAGTTGTCAAAGTAGTCAACCTTTAGCATCACCACACGACTTAATCTTGAGTGGTTAGATGAAACATAGAAGAAAGAAATAGAATAATGAGTATCACTTAGTCGATTTGTGATTTATGCTTGAGCTGTCCCACAAGTAAGGAGTGACATTTAGCCGCATGCGATGATTAATCAAGTCAGTGGGGTATATTGGAGAACATATTCAGCTGAAACTGAAATGCAATACAATACCTACGTTATTACGGTCATATTATTTGTCAAACCACTAATGTAATTTTTCTGAAGGAGGGTAAGAAATAAAGAAAGATGAATACAAATAAAATCCTGAAAGCGAAAACAATTTAAAGTAAGCTTTTGTTTATGTTTTTAGTTTTTATTTTATTTACCCTTCTTTGTGTGTGTGTGTGTCTCTGTATAGTTCTACACACCTTTTCCACCATCCTTCTTACTTCTCTCGTGCCCCCATCATATATTATTCAACTAGCACAAAGTATGTTCTCATTATTTGAGTGTAGCTGGAACATAAGACAATATATCACATTTCATAATATAAGTGAATGAATATTGAAAAATATATATATCATAAAACACGACATATTAACGTTATCATCTACTTATATTGGAACACGTGGTATAACAATTTATATTATAATTTATTGTAACACGCAGCAAATGGCACACTCACACGTGTTACCAAAAGCGGGAAAGCCTTAACTCTGTCAAGGAAATTAAGAAATTATTAGGAAATTAGAGGCCATTGTGTAATTTGAGCTTAGGTTTTTATAACGTTACGCACTCATCACTTCCTACTTGCTTTCATCGGCCGCTACCGCCACCACCACCAACCTTCTCTGCTCCTCAGCTCCTCACTCACTCCCACTCTCACTCACACTCTCTGGCAAACCCACCACCCCCCCCCCCCCCCCCCCCCCGACCGTCTCTCTCTCTCTCTCTCTCTCTCTCTATATATATATATATCTATATGCCAATTATGCATGTATGTTATGCTAATGATCGGTACTCGTGATATTCCAACATCAATTCCTCCTTGATATTATAAGTAAGCATTCGTAAATTGATGTTATAAGTATTAGGTAAATATTTCACATTAAATCATTTGATAACTGTTACACTATGGGTATTTATACAAGACTATTACAGCTTAGCAAATAAAGATTACTTAATCTCTAAGTATTTCCTCTTCCTAATGTAATTGGATCGTGTTTGCATAGGGTGAAGGTTGGTAGGTGCTGGAGACTGGGAGGAATGGGAAGGGGAGGGATCTGCAGGGGGAGATAAGGGGGCAGGATGAGAGGATAAAGATAGGGAAGAAGAGAGAGGAGCAGGATTCACAGGAGCAGAGGGAGATGAGGGTGAGAGTGAGGAAAGAACAGGAGGTGGGGGGTGATAGGAAAAAGTAAGAGAAGAGGGAATAGAAGATGGGGAGGAGGAAGAAGAAGGAACATAAGGTGATGAAGAGGAAGGCAAGGAATGAAATGGAAAAAAGGATTCATCAAAGATAACATGGCGAGAAATATAGATTCTGTGAGAGGAAGGATGAAGGCAGAGATAACCTTTATGATTGAGGCTATACCCCAAGAAGACACAAGGTTTGCTTTTGGGGTCGAGTTTGGAGGATGTGTAGGGCTTCAACCAAGGGAAGCAGCGACAGCCAAAGACCTTGAGAAATTTATAATCTGGGGTTTTCTTGAAGAGAGACTGCCAGGGAGAAGGCCGGGAGATAGTAGGTAGCCTGTTGATTAGATAGACAGATGTAGCAAAGACCTCAACCCAGTAAGTGTGGGGCACTTTAGATGCTGCCAATAGAGTTCGAGCTGTCTCAACGATGTGCCTGTGCTTACGCTCAGCACACCCATTCTGCTCAGGTGTGTGAGGACAAGTGAGTTGATGTTGAATGCCAGAGCTAGATAAGAACTGAGAAAAAGCAGTACTGACAAACTCTCCACCAGAATCTGAGCGTAAGGCAATAACCTTGGAACACAGAGAATTTTCAACAAGTAATTTCCATTGCTTAAACACAGTAAGTACATCAGATTTACACTTCAAATGATAGAACCAACAATAACGAGTATAGTCATCTAGAAAAATGACATAGTAGCGAAAACCCTGATGAGAAACTGATGGTGAGGGACCCCAAACATCCGTGTGAATAAGTTCTAGAGGCTTGCTGGAGGTACAAGTAGTTCGTGAAAAAGGAAGTCTGGAACATTTCCCTAGTGCACAATCTGAACAAAAGGTTGTAGTTGAACGATCAACAACAGCAATACAGGATTGAGAGGCCAACTTATTTACAATCTTCACAGAAGGGTGGCCCAATCTTTGATGCCAGAGATGTCTCGAAGCTTTGACAGAAGCAACTAAAGCATGAGGAGAAGGAGCAGGTAATGATGCTGCGCGGAGTGGATAGAAGCCATGTTGAACTGGACCTTTAAAAAGCATCCTCCCCGAAGAAAGATCCTTCACAGTGAAGTGAGAGGGATAAAGATGCATAGAACAGTAGTTGTCAAGTAGAAATTGATTCGCAGAGAGAAGATTATGTTTTAAGGCAGGGACATGTAAAACATTCTTTAACAAAAAAGAATGAGTAGAAGTATGTAAAGATGAGGCACCAGAGTGGAGAATGGGCAAACCTTTGCCATCTCCAATATACACTTGTTCTGGACCAGTATATGGCTCTGAATTCTGAAGATGAGCAGTCGAATTCGTCATGTGCGAGCTAGCACCAGAATCGACAATCCAGGTAGGATTAGGAGGGGAAGTATTAGCAATCATGGCAGAATGAGACGCTTTGCCAGTGTAGTGAGGATCCATGCGATGGGGACAGTCACAAGCTTCATGGTCTGGTTGGCGACAGATCTGACAGAAGAACTTGCGAGGAGAAGAGTAATGTGGACGAGAACCACGAGAGAATCGTTGATTAGGATTCCGAGAGTAGTTATTCCGGCCAGTGTTGTATCTAGAGTGGCCACGAGATTGAAAATTACCCCGATTTGGACGTCCTTGAGTTGGAAACCCTGGAGAAGTATGCGAAGCCACAAACCCTTGAGGAGGAGAATTTGCAGGCAAAGGAAGAAGACCAGCAGATGAATTATACGCCTGAAAGGGAGCAGTGGAAACAGGTTTCTTCCGATTATTGAGCTGAATCTCCTTACTAAGAAGTAGGCCATGCAACTCATCAATAGTAGTAGAGCCAAGACGGAACTGAATAGCATCCACAAATGAGTCAAATTTGGGAGGTAAGCCATGAAGTGTGACGGAGATGAGTTCGGAATCTTCCACGGGAGCACCAGCACTGGCAAGGGCATCTGCAATTTCCTCAATTTTCTGAAGATACTGAGCAGCATTCAAATCACCTTTGACAAGACTGCGAAGACGAGAACGAAGCTCGTGAATGTGCGACTGAGAGGCAGTGGCGAGGCGCGATTCCAGTTTCGCCCAGAGTTCTCGAGCAGAGGTCACGCCAACTGTGTAGGGAATTAAAGATTCAGAGAGAGTGGAATTAATCCAAATGAGGATGTTCTGATCATTCTCGAACCAGGTAACATAGGTCGGATTGAGAGTTGCAGTGTGATTGCCAGAAGAATCAAGAAGATATTTGGGCGGCGCTACCAGAGATCCGTCAATGAGACCGGTAAGATTATAACGGCGGAGGATCGGAGCAAACAAGGCACTCCAGGTGAGGTAGTTGGTAGTGGTGAGCTTGATTGGAACCATAGATCCAATGTTTTGGATCGTGATGGAAGAAATTGCAGAGTTAGGGTTGAGATGTGCATCTGGAATCGGATGAACAGGAGAAGCCGATTCGGAAGATGGAGAGGCAGTAGTCGCCATAGCTAAGATTGAAGAAGAGATCGCGATTAGGAACAAGAATCGCAAGGAAGAAGCACGAGCAAGTCAAGAACCGATCGAATCAAGATCAAGAACTGATCGAAGAAGAAGAGGAAGCGACGCAGAGAGAAGCGGAAAAGAGGATCGAAAAGGAGGTCGTGAGACTGGAGGCGATTGATACCATATTAGGTAAATATTTCACATTAAATCATTTGATAACTGTTACACTATGGGTATTTATACAAGACTATTACAGCTTAGCAAATAAAGATTACTTAATCTCTAAGTATTTCCTCTTCCTAATGTAATTACATTTGTATCCTTAATAATAAGAACAGAGCTCAGCTCAGCTGGTGGCTATGGCTCCTGCCCAACCATTCATGGAGGCTGACCAAGACTGTAAACCATTTGTCAACCCAAAAGTTGAACTTGTTGATGATGGTACAGAAATTAGGAGGGCTTCCTTGCCAAACTCTGCTTCTGCTTCGGCGTCGGAGGGAAAACACATGGCTTCAATCTTCAACATTGATATAATTCAGTGCACAAGTAATCAGGAGCAGCCTGAAACTGACCATCCTGATGCAGATGCAACTGATGAATATTCAACCTCATTTGCCGACACTACGTCTGACACTGGTAGTTTTTCTGGATTTTGTGAAGAAGGTGAAGTGCAGTCCCATTCATTTGAGGACAATACTTCGACATCTGCTTTTGATGCATTTGCGAGTGCATTTCAAACCAGGTGTGTGCCGGCTTCTTCTTCCCTCTTTGTAATTTATTATTTCTAGTTTATATCTAGTTGTGATTTCCATTTGTACCGTTCAAGTCGTAACTCGCATGCTACTTCATACATGATTAACTGCTTCTAGACTCGAGCCTTGGAATGGCACGATGAAACCCTTTGTCTTATGCACATCTTGATTTGACAAGCATTTTTACTTTTGGAACAATCTACATTCTAAGGTGGTTTTTCCATCTAAAAACACTAGTCAAACATTCTCTGTCTCTCCAATTTTACAAGTATGTAAGCATAGGCATGAGTTTTTGATGCTTCTGTGTCATTTTTTGGGCATGTACTTCTGGGAACTACCATAACCCCTCACGTGAATCTCCCAACTGCCTTTGTTTCTAATTCAGGAAGAAGAAGTTGACAAATCACTGGAGAAACTTTATACGTCCTGTAATGTGGCGCTGCAATTGGATGGAATTGAGAATTAAGGAAATTGAAGCACAAGCACTAAAGTATTCCAGAGACCTAGGAGTAGCATATGGTAAAAAAAGACATACAGGACTCGACCAATTTCCTTTGGAAGAATTTGGTTCAAAGTCATTGCCATGTTGTAGTCAATTCCGCAGAAAGAAAGCTATGAAGAGGAGGAAACGCAAAAGAGTTGAAGACACAACTGATATAGCATCATATATCTCAAATCATAATGTCTTTTCCTATCTTGGTGGGAGCTTCTTCTTTATACTAAAATACACCATGATTTTGCTCATTCACTCTCCTTTACAAAATACACCTCCCGCAATGATATTTATCCTAGCATTCTAATGTATTGCAGAAAATAAAAGATCCGATCATGATGGCACTTCCGTTGCTGATGACTTTAGTAATGCAGGTATAGTTTTTACCTCATTGTTGGCTTGCCTTGCATGGTATTTCTATATTTGTATGAGTGCTTGCATATGTATAGTAGCTGTAGGACTCTTCATTCTTGCCAATCTTATTCAATTCAGCAGCCCTTTACATTGTGTTCTGACGCTTGTGTATAGTTTTTTTCTTTATTCACTTGTTCAAGCATAATTTGTTTCCTTAAGATAGACTCCGAAAAAAAAAAAAAAAAAAAAAAAAAAAAAAAAAAAAAAAAAAAAGAAAGACTTATTTTATTATTGTTGAGGGGATAGTAATCGCAGAGCAGAGTGCGGATTACAACGATAAACTCAGCAGTGGTGATAACTGGGCATTCTTTGAGTACCGAGATGGTGACAAGCCTTTGGAGCATGTCCTTTGGAAAATTGAGGCAGTGCACTCTCGGGTTCACAAGTTAAAGTATCAAATGGATGTGGTGATGTCCAAAAATGCTGCTAGGTTTTCTTCCAGCGAAAATTTGAGTGTTCTTGTACCCTGTGATGCACAGACCAGCTCTGCACATAGTCCAGCATTGTCTCCTGGCACTGGAGACACAATCTCTGCGGGAGCTATATATACTTCAGCTCAACATGTATCAGACTACAATGTTGGGGATCTCGCAATGCCTGAAAGTGTAGTCTCAAGTTTTGTGGAGGGAATCACTGTTCCTGATATAAATGAAAGCACTGTGGCACTACCGTCTGCTGTTGACGTTACCTTCCATCAGCCGCAGTTTGGAGACTCAAGCGAAGATGTAAGTCTTCCCTACTTTCGCATTTTGTTCCACTGAGTTTAAAAATTATTAGTTGAAATATGCAGCAAAAATATTTCTACTATGTGATGACAGATACATATCACATATCAAATACGGTAAAATTGACACAGTGGATGCTGGTTTGGTATTGCTGTGCTTTGAAAAAAAGCTACTTCTGCTGTGCTGTGAGAATAAGCAGCTGTGAAATAAAGCAGCAGAGTGTTTGGTAAACTTTTTTGTAAAAGTGCTTTTGAAAAAAAAAAAGCAGTATTAGAGTATTTGGTAAACTTTTATGTAAAACAGATATGAAAAAAAGCCGGTTTTTCAAAGCTAGGTTTTGCAGCTTCTTGTTTTTGGCTTTTCTTCATCCAAAACTGTGAAGAAAAGCTGAAGCTGAGTGTTTACCAAACACAAAAACAGCTCCCAACTTTTTTTGATAGCAGCTTTTTTCAGAATCACCTCAGTACCAAACCAGGTCGTCATCTCCCCAACAACTACCACATGTGGATACTAATTTTATTTCAACAAAGGGCCTAATTGGGAGTTAAAAGGTTACGCCAAACCCGAAATTTCCCATCATTATAGTTAAGATAATTAATCGATATCGCTAGCAGCTCAAAGTATTTTTGTTTGTGCATTTAGTGGTAATATAAAGATACCTTTTTAGTTACCTTTTGTTTCCCTGCATAACAGAAACTCATCCCCAAATTTTTGGGCAAGTCCATCAATTACCTTATGGTAGACGGAATGTTATAATTTACAGATTGTGGATAATGTCCTGATACATAACGAGGCGGCTGAAGCAGAGAAGCACACTTTGCAAATGATCAACAACCAACCTAAAGAGGAACATGAGCAACCAGAGAAAGACATACATGAAGCCGTTTTTCCAACTCCACAATCAGACCCTGCTCCCTCGGCAGAAGCTGCTCTTCCTCAGGAGCAATCAACTCTAGAGTCATGCTTGGCTTCAGATGTAAGTTTTCCTAGAAACAAGAGAAAGCGAGGGGAGCGGAAAGCAGGTTCGGTTGTTTGGAGCAAGAAATACTCGGGCGAGCCTGATAGCCAGTGAGTTTCATTTCCTTAAGTTATGCTGGTTCATGGAACTACATAGACATTTCCCATTATTTTTCACAAGTGGATACACAAGCTAGATTACAGTTACTGTGAACTAGCATTTGCTGTATATAGGGAAGTGGTTTCAGTTACTAAGTTATGTCGCGGTTTGCAGCATTACCGCATACACATTGTGACAAGCCAGTTTAGTGTAGTTTGACAACTGATATGTGGAATAGTTGGTATAATTTCGTGTTCCATCAAACAAAAAAGCGCCTGAAATCTTTAGGACCCGTTTGATAACTATTATATGCCAATGCCTTCTCTTGCATCACCGGGCATGAGCGGTTTTGTTGATGAATTGTTAGTGTTTTATTTTTGGAGTACTTGCTAGTAAAAAATATCTTATAGTGACAAATATTTTACTTTTGGAACGGCTATTGGAATGATTATAACTCCTACTTATTATGTATGTTACATCCTGTGGTAAAGTGTGTTAGGATTTATGTCCAAAATTGAAACTTTCATCGTCCCTCTGTTGGTAGCCTGCAAGTGAGCCTCATGTGTGAGGCTAAGATGGTCATTTCATCCCGTCCATTTCATACATTCCATAATCACTTTCCATTCTTTGATTGAACTGCTCCTCCTAGAAGAAGCACAATCATATCTCATGACCATTGTATTACTATAATGGAAGTCTTAAATCGCATCATTTGTGATATTCCCATAGGAGGACTTCACCCATCTAATTGGGCGGCAGGATGGGGCTAGGCACCACCTAGGCCGACTTTTAGAACAATGCTTTCACTTTTCTTTCCTCTTTTTCATTCTTCTTCTCTCTTCTATGCCACATACAAAAACTAAAAATGAAATGGTTATCAAGCAATTATTAAGTGTATTGTTGTGCAGTGTTTTGAGATTTTCTACACGAGAAAGACTTATGAAACAAAATCTTTTATTTATTTTCAGATTAATTTTGTTTAAGGCTAATGTTTTCTTGTCGTACCTATGTTGTCATAATATCTAATGTTTTTATAACAAACTTTGTTTGGGTTTTTGACAAAAAAAAAAAAAAATCATTTAATTGTAGTGTTTTTTAAGTGAAAAAGATACTCTATTTTTAGCCTCACACACCATTATTTCATCTTTTTTGTTATTTCTATTTGATTCATTTAATTTAATGACCAGAAATAAAAGAAAGGGTGCGAGAGGATAAAAAAAGTATGTGAAAAACAATTGTCTTTTTTTCTTTGAAAAGAAACTGTAGGTAAATATGTACAACATATATGATGATTAATTTCATTTTTTGTACTAATTGATGTGATGAACAAGAAGGAAATTTAATATATTTGACCTTCATTATAATATGACCGTTGTCCCCTTTCCCTAATACAATACATGGTAACGAGTCTTTCTTTTTTTTGACCGACGGTAACGAGTCTTTCAGTACAACATGAATGTACAAAAGCAAAAGACGACTGTAAGTTGCTTTTTTTATATTTTATTTTTTTATTGTTTAAAAACACGGATACGGGGTGGAAGTTTCGAATATAGAACCTCCAGTAACATAGGTCACTTATTTGGTTATTATGGTAGATTTCTTGAAAACAACAATATTTATATTAAGGAGTAAAGGATTTAACCTAAGCAACACAACAAGTTAGTCATAATAATTGGTCTGAACTCGCTATCATTGAAAATTGACTTAAGACCTTTTACGTACAAACAAAAAAGAATAACACTAGACTTTAATGTTAAGTGGTTGGTAATCATTATAAACTTAAATAATCATAAACAACTAGAAATATCAGTAGCCATTACCTCGTTGATCTTTTTTTTTTATATGTTGGCATGGCTTGGAGAAGATGTATTAATAATGACTCGTTTACATAACTGTAATCAGAATCAAATATGAAATTGAATTATTCCGATTATGGGATTACTTCGATGTTTGCTAAGTGGGTAATGCTAGGAAGACCAACTATTTTAGATCAAATTTTATAAACTATACGATGTGATTGTTGATGATTTGATTATTACTTAAATGTTGATTAACGTGCTTATTTCATACTAGTGACAAATCACATGGTTTGCAAATTTGGTCTAAAAGATTGGTTTCTCTAGCATTACTCTAATAAATATTGCGGAATCAAAAAATTAGTGGAAACACGCCAATGGAATTGGACTCTCTACATTTAAGTGGTGTTCTAATTTTGGGTCTTTTTGGGGGAATCGGAAATGAGTTTTTTGGGGGAATCCCAAATATTCTTTGTTGTATTTGGGATCAGTTGTCGACCGTTGAGAAGTAAATCGGTTGATATGCATGATGGCTATTCGGGTTTGTCGATAACGTTCTCAAACAAAGGGTTGTACAGTAGATACATAGTTTAGAATGAGTTGAACTCAAAATTAATAAAATTCTCTTCGAAAAAATAAATGAAGGTGAAATTATATCGAGTGAATTATTTGTTTATAGTTCTTGTACAAATTTTTTTTTTTTTTTTTTGGTAAAAAGATATTTTATTAAACACCACAAACAAACATACAATCAAACCAAGGCCCAAGACTACATATTAACAAACAAAAATATGCCTAAAACACTAGAAAGCACAAAATTAGCCCAAAAACAGTTGGCCCAAGGTTTTGAAAATAGAAGCATCCACAACTTTCCACAGCTTTCTCCACCAGTCCAGTTCCAGTCCATCAGTCAGATTCCTTGTCCACCGCCAAGCACTGCCTCAACAGACGCCACATCCAACTCCGATTTACTACCTGATCATAACCATAAGTTAGGGATAGTCGGCAACTAAGCGAGAGAGGCCAACTATCAGTATGAAGCTCGTGGAAAACCACGAACGACACTGCTGGAACTAGCAAACAACAAGGAGAAAGTGGTGGTGTTGGAAAAACCCTAGCCGGTGGATACACTAGAACTTTACGCACAATCTCGGTAGGATTCAAGGCTGAAGATCAGAGCAAGGAAGAGCCAGGAAGAGTCGAGGATAGAGGAATACAATAGATCAGAGTAAAAATTTGGGAGAAAAAGCAATAGAAGTAAGGAAAACAAAAGAGAAAGAAAGCAAGAAGGCAACGGCAACCGACCCTGGCAGAAGCTAGGGCCGGCGCCATTGGGTTTTCATGGGTTTGAAAGCCTCACACAAGAAGTGAGAATAACTCTCAGCTTTGAGAGAAAAGCTCTCACCACAGAGAGAAATTTTCTTGCTAAGTTTGTTCTAATTCTTGTACAATTTTTGCTCAATAGAGGGTATGGAAAGCTATCAAGTTGGAAGGAGAATTTCTTAGAGCACCTCTAACAATTTTATTAATTTATGTTAGTTTAGAAGGTGAATAATGTCAAAAAACTGTTTTAGATAATCTCTTAAAATTTTCATCTGTAACAACACTCTTTCATTTTCTAAACTACATTCTCTGTGTTCCTCTTTTCATTGTCTCGTGAATTTGCCCATTACTTCTATTAATTTTTTAATATTTAGCTTATGAATAGTTGCTCTACAAACTTAAACACTAACTGTTCATTTTCCTATAATAAAGACTCTTTGAAAATTCTTTTAAAATGACACCCCCTCCCCCTGAGCTTTGAATTTTGTGTCAAAGTTTTGTTGGGTAAAACTTATGACAAACATCAAATTCATCGAAAAACCTTGGGAGTTAACGTGTAGGCTAAAAAGTAGAGATTTTTTTAGTGTGTTAAGAACCACGGCTCGATATATCTAGTATCATAATACAATTGGTTGAAATTTTTTTCTTTCCAAGTTTCCAACCAATTGTATTATTACATTTAGTGTATTTGTTCCTATCACACAAATATGAGGTGAGTGTGGAAACCCAACAGCTGGTTGGGAATCTTAGCCTGATCACTGAGGACCTCAAACTATGACTTTGTTCTCTTAATTGTATACACTCACGTGTCTGACGTACTACCAACGTAGTGAATTATAGACGAACAAGCTTGCACTTTATTTTAATTTCCTCTAAAAAAAATAAAAGACAATTCCCTTTATGTTAATACAATAAAGGATTGAATAGTGATTAAAAGGGGGCAAATTCCAAATTAACATCTCTAATTATTGAAAAAATCTCAGTGTACCCAGAACATGATTGGTACGCCACATGTTGACACATCCTATCCCAAAATATCCCCTAGAACTTCGAATTAAGATGTGTTGGCCGACATCTGAAAGGTGACGAAGCCATAAAGTGTAGTGATGTGGAAAATATGTATAAATTTAAACCTAAAAGTGCCTAAATCTAAGAATGCAATGTGAGTGGGAATGAACCCATTGCACATGTGATGTCAGAGTATAAACAAAATACAGTAAGGTAGGATGAGAATTATACCATCGAAGGTAATCTCCAATACCAAGATTTGCCAAGAATCCTCGTTGATATGAAAGCTCAGCTACTAAAACCTGGAGGGGCCAAAAATAAAGGTGAGTGAACATGAAAATAAAGTTTTAATAAAAACCTTTTGAAAACATTATAACTCCTCGCCGGAAATGGCATGAAATTGCCAGAGAGATTCTTGAACAGTGGCGGTGCCACTGTGCAGAGAGGAAAAAGGGAGAGAGAGTGGCCAGGTGCGTGACTCCGTCATCGTTCATCGGTGGAGAGTTTGTGAAGGAGGTGTGCACCGGCAAAGATGGTGTGCGGTGGCCGTGTTGCTGTCGATGCTATGGCGGATGAGAGATTTGGGAGAGGTGAGGGAAGAGTGAAGGAGAAGGGAGAGAGCGTGATAGTCTGAGTGAGAGAGAGAAGAAAGGGAAAGAAAGAGAGTGCCTGAGATTAAGGGAAGGGACATGTATAAGAGATTGAGAGGTGAGTGTGGGCCCCACGGGCCACAAAATAAATTATTAAAATATCCTTTTAAAAAATATTAAAATAAAGAGATAAAAAATATAAAAATTTGAAATAAATATATAAAATATAAAAAATTAATTTTTACAAAAGTATTTTCGAATTCATAGTTCTGTAAAATCTTCATCGTAACTCTAATTTCGATTTCGCTAGTGCCTACACATTTGTACAGTTAAGTATTTCGAGACTACGGTAAATTAATAACTCATACACGTCATGAAATGACGGTCAACGAAAGTCAACAATTTCGTCTCTGGGGCATTTTTGTCAATTCACTCATTTAAAATTAATAAAATCGTAAAAGTAGGAACAGGTTGTCACACGTCATAAGACAAGTGGAGGGGACAAATGAAAAAAATCTCTCCCATAATCATGCCTTTTTCCCATGCAGCAGCTTTTGGGTTCTTAAAAGGCTTTTTAGCCGAAATAATCTCTGATATTTGCATAACTCTACACTTTGGTCCTTAAGATTTGAAATCAATAGAATTGGTTCCTAAGTTTGTTCACCATCAATCAATTTGGTCATTCCGTGAAAATTTTCCATCAAATAAGAATAAAATGACCATAATACCCTTAATTTTTGTCAAATCAGTTTAGCCCATTGTTTATTAAATTGAGGGTATCTTTGTTATTTTGATCCTTATTTAACTTAATTTTGCATGGAAGGACTAAAATGATTGATGGTGAACAATCTCAAGGACCACTTCTATTGATTTCAAATCTTAGAGACCATAGTGATGTGCTATGCAAATTTCAAGGATCATTTTGGTTAAAATTGTTAAAATAACATCTCTACGAATGAATCATGATGCCATCTGTTGGCGTCATTATTTATTAGCAACATATTGGGATTACGTAAAAAAAATTGCATGTCAGATTAATCCTCTCCCTCCTTCTGCACATGATATCTGTAAATTCAGAAGCACTCAAGCGCTTATCGGTTAATAAGTTAATATGATGTTAAATATTTGCTCATTCCACAACGTCATCTCATTCATTTCCCAAGTATTGTGTATTTGTCTTGTTTTGTTATAGTTAGATGACCCAAAGAGGAAGTTTCTTCTGATTTTAAAGGTTCCGTTGTAGCAGCAAAGATGAAGGGAATTTTTGTTGTCTGACTCGGCTAATTATTTGTAAGGGTGATATTTGAATAAGTATCTAAAAACTTAATGGTTCAAATCTTCTTTACATAAAATTAGACAAATTCGAAATCACAAAAATATCTAGTTTCAAATTAGAGTGATTTTTTGTAAAAATAATATTTGAGGAAAGAGCTTAAAACTAGACGATTCAGGTGATAAAAATACATTGTTAGAATTATAGGTTGATCTGCGTATGATAATGCTATGATTCTAGTGTGAAAGGGCCAGGCCAGGCAAGGCAGGTCTAAACACATTGATGCTCTAGCTTTCCTCAATGAGGGAGGTAGCCATGATTACAATCATTTGGGTAACTTGTTTGCTTTATACACACACACACACACACACACACACACACACACATATATACACACACACACACACACACACACACACATATATATATATATATATATATGATAAAAGATTTATATGCACTTTTTTCCTTTCTGTACACTATTGTTTATATGATATGAAATACCATATTATAACAACAGAATCAAAGTGGTATGTTGCCACTATTATACTATACCTGACACATCCCGAATCTAAAATTTGGAGCGTGTTGACCGTCACGTGAGGGTGATGTAGCCAAGTGTGCAATGTGGAAGTAGAAGAGTGAAAATACGAGGAAAATAAAGTCGACGAGATAATTTACAATAAAAAGATCAGTGAGTGATAGCGACAAACATGGAAGGAGAAATGCAAAGTAAAAGCTCAAGTATCCTAGGTGCAGTCCAAAATAAACAATACTACACAAGCGTTAACTAGAAAGTCCTACATGGAGGGTGCTCTGTCAGAAATGCCTCGATGCCTCTTTCGTCACCCACTTCCTCGCTACCTAAAACCTGGAGGGGTGCAAAACAGAAAACGTGAGTGGGCAAAAACAAAGTTTGTTTTTCAAACCATTTCAATATCAAGTAATAACCCCTCTCTATAAAACCTGTATACTTTTCAGAAAATATTATATGTACTCGTATATCAAATCATGCTAAAACGATAAAGCTCAAATATGCCATGCCAGAATATGCCGTGTCAGAATATCCAAAAAAATAGTGTAAGCATCAAGCAGGTGAGATAAAACAAATCATAATATGCCAGTAATATCAGTATATAAGCCGAAGTCACCTAAAGTGACATGTACGGCTGAAACTATAGCTCCTCAATCACTATCCTACACACGAGTCAGAACCACCTAAAGTGGTCTGTACGACAGGCTGGTGTATCTAATTACGCTTAGTGCTACGATCATGTGAAGGCTGTGCAATGTATCGCAAGTCACCTATGAGTTGGAACCACCTAAAGTGGTTTGTACGACAGGCTGGCACCTACCTTGGATCCAAGGTGAGCATACAGTGCGGGAGGTGAACGATCACGTGAAGGCTAGGCCCTACTTTGGCGGAGCACAATCACCGAGGTGCAGGAATATAAGCTATAACTCAATCTCATCAACACCACATCTATCACTAACAACATACTCACCTGACTTACCTGAGCGTCCGCGGCACCAAAGCATAACCAACACAATCACAATAATAATATCGACGATATTCGACATGACATTTCAATTATAAAACCATTAAAACGTAATTTCTGGAAAGATACCAATCAATATATATATATATATATATATATATACTAAAAACAAAAGCCCACTCACTGATACGTAGAAGGATCGTAAGCCCCGAGCCTCGCGTGGCTACGCTCGTCCTCCGGATAGTCTTCACCTATATGCGAAACAACTATATAAACGTCAAATTAACGCACATAACCAACCTTGGGTAATAACTTCTCATACATTGCTCAATTAAGGTGTTTGAATATACAACAGGCTCTACTTAAACTCACGAACATCCCCATATTTTTAAAATAATTTTTCGACCTTTCACGCGCTGGCCATGCACGGGCATGTGCTTGGCACGCATGTGGAAACCCTAACATCGTCAGGGAATATTTCGTTAAAACCCTAACAGAAGTTAACGGCCGTTACCTGACGCTGTTAGAATATTCCGTTAATTCTGACGGAATATTTGCCTTCTTCTTCGGTGAGCCTCGCTGGTCGCCGTTGTTTGCAACTCGAAATTTCGCCGGTTTCTAGAAAAACTTCAAACCTTAATATCTTCTTCATTTGTCAACCAAATTCCATAAAATTTGTACCAAAATGAAGCTTACAACGAGTAGAACAAAACCTTACCTCCAAATCCAACGGAATCTCACTAGAGGAACCTCGATAATCCGGCCAAACCTGCAACTCGATGAACTCGAGCTTCCCAACGTCCAAAACACTTCAAAGTTACTCCCCAAGCTTTGTGAAGACGTCCTAAAGCTTCCTACAACCTCAAAACTCGATGAAACCTCCGCCATCACGAGTGAATGAACAGTGCCCAAAATTGGGTTCTCGGGTTTTCGAAGGTTTCACGTCCTAAAAATGGTATGGATGAGTTCCTGGGCTTGCAAGGAGTCCAAAACCAACCTTCAAACCTTTGATCCGTGCGTGGAACGTTATCTTCGAAGTTGTCCGTATGATAAGGAAGAAAATGGAAGAAAGTTTGAGAGAGAAGGGAGAGAGAAAGGTCCACGGGTGTGTGTGTGGGTGTGTGGTCCTAGATGAGTTCACAACCAAAATGAACAACTAAACAACACCCCAAAATGGCAATTAACCACCAAGGGCAAAATTGTCATTTCACACCTACGGTACAAATGATTCAGGACGGGCTGTCACAATACCAACCGAATTATTTAGTATATCGAAATTTGGTATTCCAAAAATTTAGCATGGCATTATTAATGTATTTTGAGATGCTCAAAATTTAATATGGTAATTGATATGAGAATTTTAGTACGGCAACTGTACCAAATCTAATGCTAATTGTATCTGTCCAGTGATTCTCATGTGGTTTCTGTTGTTGGAAGGCCAGCCAAATTGATTTCCTTTAAAAGTTCTGAAGGATTTTGAATTTTGAAACTCTGTCCCTCTCTCTGTTTCTCTCTCTCTTTCTGGAGGAATCACGGCTGCCAAGTTGCCAAAGAAAAAGAGGTAATAAAGAAATGGAGTAGAGGAAAAGAAGCACATTGCCATCTCCATCTCCATCTCCATCTTCAATGTTGATCAAGTAATTGCTGCTTTATATATAATTTATATGTATCAAGTTTAAGAAAATTTGGCATTTTGTAGGTTAATTGTTTTAGTTTGTTTACCTGTTAGGGAGGTTGAACTTTTGTTTTGGAGTTTGATATGGGGTGTATAGGTAATGTGGGTTTCTTTTAAATGTTTACTATATCCAAGAGGTTGGAGTTTTGTGCTAGTCTACTAAATCGAGAAAGATAATATAATTTTGGTATGCATTCTCATGTCTTTCCTATCGACAATGTACTAGAATCATATATGGTTTTTGGTCCATTTCGTTAAGTAATGCTAGTGAGACCACATTGGTGAACCGTTTGATATGACAAGTGATTCATACAGGGTATGAACATCAAATCAGATAAACTCGTTAATTGACATAACTTGTACACATTACTTGCTACATTAGATAGTACACCAATGTGGATATTACAGTTAATATATATGCACTTGTTTTTGTATATATAGGAATAAGCCTTGGTATCAAATAACAATTGAGATGGGGAGTTTATGGAGAAGCATTAGCAATAATTCCAAGTCCACACAAGTTCCAAAGGCAACTTCATCCACGCTATTGAAAACCATTGTTAATGTCAAAAGTGGTACTACTAGAACAAGCAATCACACTTTCCTGCAACTACAGCCAGTTCGAGTTCCAGTAATAATAATATTAGACATGCCAACAAACTGTGAAAATGTACCTCTCTAAAGGTTGCCACTTCATTTACAAGGGTGTGCCTTTGTGCACCAATATCTTCCTACAATGAGGTTTTCAGAGCCGAGCTTCCCCCAAGAAGAAGCAATAGTTATCCGAGGACGCGATCGTATTCCAAGCCACTAGGCACAGCTAGTAGCAGTACTACTGCACAAACACCACAACAAGCAATGAGCGCAAGACAACTTAGTACCTATCAAGGAATCAGAAGAGTGTTTCGGGGAAAGTCATTGACCGACGATGTCTTGATGAGAAGGTTTGTTGTAGAAGAAGGCGCAATGATGCAAGTTAGAAGGAGAACTCAAATGGAAGTCATAAGGAGGAGAAGTGTGATGAGGAGGAAGAGGCTTGGCCCCAGTCCTCTTTGTAGAATGGCTGTGGCTCAGGTTCGGGAGGAGGTTTAAATAATTTTCAATTTCCCCTCATTTTCTTTTTGTGCCTCTCTCATAGTCTTTTTTCATTTATTTATTATATTTAGTCAAAAGAAGAAGTGTCACACTCTCTCTTTCATGACATATTTTTTCAGGAATTATGATCCGAAGGTCTTCAACTGTTTGACCACATGTCTGGAAATCGTCATTTTGAAATCTAGAAATTTTTTGAGAACGGACTTTTTGGAGCTTGCATCCTCCGTTTTGTATTTCTTCGCCAATGACAGCCATGGTTCTTTGGATGTCTTCTAGATTACATACACATCGTGAAAAGTGTCATCCAGTTCATTTAAATTGTAATTTCTGCAAAAAAAAATTCACTATGATGTCCAAGCATCAGTGGCATTCATAGTGTATTTGTCAGGATTTTTTTTGTCAAAGAGACTCTTCTGTTGGAACCAAATTTGCGAACATTTGCAGATGGAGGTGAGAACCAAGTTGGAATTACCCCTAATCACCGATGAGGGGGGAATGGGGTTGATTGTGGGGTGTGGTTGAATTTGAAAAGAACTGCCCACATATCTATGGGAAAGAGAATCAAACTATGGTTGTAGTTCTATGAAAGAATGGAGTAAACCATCCTTGACGAATAACCTATGGCAGGGTGATGAGTTCTCCATGGATGTGTCTACACATAGACGACAATGTAAGGGCCTATGTTAGGCATAAAGAGAATAAGTATGTAGAAGTCTAAGTGAGAGAGTAATTTGGTGATCCTACAAGGCTGTAAGAGAGATAAATGGATAGAGAGATGTAGTTGTATGATTGATGATATTGCTAGAAGTAGATATTGCACAATTTTAAGAGTTGTGATTACTTGTGGCGCATGCCAATTCTTAGATTGTAAGAACTCCAAGACTTAAAGATCTAATTGTATCCATATCCAGACCATGTTGATTTGATTTTCGTTTGTGTTGTAGAATTGATAGTGGGTATGCTAACCATATAATTCATGTTGATTTGATGTGTGATGATGTGACTGCATCATGTATCAATCGTATATGAATGGTCCTATCTGGTTAATCCGTATTGGAAAACTATACTATTATGTGTGCCTATGGTCCCCCCCAGGGGTGGGCAAACGAGGCTTAGACTTGTGGGTTGGGGTGGGTCTAACCAGTTCGAGGTGGGTACAGGGCAGGGCGGGTCTAAATTGCTAAGGAAACGGGCTTTTGGTACAGACCGTATCCACCGTCCAATATGTGGAGATTTAATCTCCACCGTTGATAAAATCTCCACAATCTACATCTCAGTCATCCTGGCAACTATCTCTCTCAGTTTCTCGATCTGTCTCCTCCCTTTCAACTCTCAGAACTCTCAACTCTATTTCCTTTCAATCTCACTCCCAGACTTACACTCTGTCCCCGTCTCGTCAATCGAGACCTCTCCACCCACCACCTGACCTCCATCTCCGTCGCAAGGTCCCTCTCACCCACAACCTGACTGCCATCTCTATCGCCATGTCCCTCCCACCCACCACCTATCCAGTTTGCTCTGCCTCTCTCTCAAGCTCGGAGGGTTGAAGAAGTCAAACTTGAAGCACCCCACCGACCCATCATCTGATTATCTCCTTTGTTTCACTCAAACCCATATTTGCTGTCTGTCCTCGATAGTTAACACCTTTTATCTTCAGTTTTAAGGTATTAAGTTTTAGGGATTTAGGATTGAAAAATAAATTAGGGTTTTCTAGATTTAGGAATTTTGTTTGGTTCATCAATCTTTGTTCCTAATTTGAATTGTCCTATTTTCATTGGGGGGTGAATTTGTATAAATATGGAGCATGAAAAATAAGTAATTTGTGATTCCTTTTAGTATTTTCCGATTTGAGCATCGGGTTGTATGAGGAGAAAACTGTCCGAGTCTGACGATGGAGGAAGACGACTTGAGCGACGTCTTCCCTTTTGTGTTGACAAAAAAAAAATTGTAATTGGACTCATGGGCCCGATCGAAACTGGCCCGTTTGAAACAAGTCGGGTTAGGTCCGGTTCTAAATTTAGAAATTCCATTACCCGAATTAGCTTGCCCCGTTGCATTTTAAAACTGGTCTGGTCTGGTCCCTTTAAATTTAGGTTAGGCTCAGCCCTTACCAATCCTTAGTCTTGCCTAGTTAATTCTCATTGGGGAACCATACGCATCATATAGGTGACTCCGTCTAGTTAATCCACATCGAGGAGTAACCACCTACCTGGTTGCATTATTTCCGTGGTTCCCCTTGATTAATTGGCATTAGGGAACCATACTATTGGAGGTGTTGATGCACAAAATCGGCAATGACTTTGGTACAACAGAAAGTGTCAAGTTTGTGACCTTCGCTAGGTTGCTCTGGTCATTAGTGTGGATACATATATAAATGAATAAAGATAGGGAAGCAAACAACACAAGATGTACGTGGTTCACCCAAATTGGCTACGTCCACGGAGTAAAGGAGTTCTCATTAGTTGTGAAGGGTTTACACAAATACATAGGTTCAAGCTCTCTTTTAGTGAGTTCTAGTGAATAGTTTAGTACAAATGACATTCGGGATTATTGTGGGAGAATGATCCCCTTTTATAGAAGAGAGTTTCTAGCTTTGTTCTGACATTGACACGTGTCGTGTTGTGATTGGCCTCTGATATCGACACGTGTTGCGTTGTGATTGGCCTCTGATACCGACATGTGTTGTGTTGTGATTGGCCTCCTGGTTGGAGGAAAAGGTCTTGTGGGTCCTTGACAGTATGTTGTTGACCGGTGCTTAGTAGTTTCGGGATTGGTCAAGTATGGTATAAACAGTGTTCCCCTAAGTTCCCGAGTGAGGGAAGCTCCTTGGTTGGGAACTTGCAAGATCCAAGTCATTGAGTAATCACAAAACTTCCAAGTACCGAAGTGTGGTGTCGCCTTCACTTGCCTTATCTGTCCTGTAAGTAGATGTGGCATCTTCTCTTGGAAGTACTTTTCCTTCATCCAGGAGTAGTATCTTTAGTTGGCGTTGACGCACAAGGTAATGTATCATTTTCATTTGAAGCTTACTTGTAGTTTCGGGTTTGGTCAAGTGCAATACAAACCATATAGTAGGAGTCCCCCAAGTCTCTAAGCGAGGAGATCTGCCGAAGGAGGTGACAGACAAGGTAAGCAATCGGGGTTCCAAGCAATCAGTCTCAGATCGGTAGGTTGATCTTGGGTTTCGGTTGATTGTACTCATTCTCCCTGTCTCTCATTCAGCAATAAGGATAAAGAGAAGAAACATGAAGAAGAGATGATATGAGGTACTTTTGTTTTTGGAGAAGACGGATGAATCGGCACGTGCTTTGTTGTACTTGACTTTCCACAGGTGTATTCTTGAACTGGGTTGGAGGGTTTTCTGGTTTCCTCCAAAGGAGCGAGCCGACTCCAGAATTTGAGGGTCAAAACAAATCCGTCAGACCTGGAGTATGTTCGATCCTGATGATATGGGATACTTTTGCTGTTTGACAAAGTAGTAGATGTGGTATGGCAAAACTTTGTTCTTTGATGACGGTGCTAGCAAAAGGCTGTTGAGGCTTCTCGATCTCTTCAATTAGAGCAATGATGCCGAGCTTGGATTTGACTTAGACTCTTCCGTCTGGATTGTGCGGTTCCACAAAAAGGGCGTCGTGCTGTAGTGATCTGTTCTAGCTCGCCGTTGAACCTTCTGCTTTAATCTTTTGTATAACAGAAATGGTGTGCAACCTTTGCATTTAAATGGTCATTCAAAGCACTACTTTTTAGTGACTCATCCATGCTTCATTTATGCTTGGCAGCTTTAGTGTAAAGAGCCAATATCGTACCAACTATTCTGAGGTATTTGTCGAAGGAATTCATGACCTTGACAACAGTTGAGGATGAGTACTCGAGAGAAATGCTAGGCAAGCGACCAAGCAAAGGTTCCACGCAATCAGTTCTAGATCGGAAGTTTGATTTCAGGTTCCGACTGATTGCATTCTTTCTCCTTGTCCTGCAGGTAAGAGCAAGGGCAAAGGAAAAGACAGGGAAAAAGCATGATATGGGATACTCTTGCTTTCAACCCTGATGATATGAGATATTCTTGCTCTGATGAGGCTGGTTGGCATAGGTATTATCGAATGAGAAGAAAACAGAGTATTTCGAGAGGCTAGATTGGGAGTGCCATTTCGGATGTGAGGAAGGTTTGAGCATTTTTTTTTATTTGGCAGGTCCGCCTGGCTGTGGAGGATGGAGGTCGACATATACAGGAATTGTCCTAACAGCGAGTGGTAATGCTGTTCCTTTACCCTTCTCGGTCAAAGCAATGTAGTGGTCGCTGTAAGATTCACGTGTTTTAACTTTGTCAGAGCACTTTGAAAAAGTGGTATGTGGTATCCAAAAAGCTGATGTTGCGTGTGAGGATTGTGGACAAATTTTATCCAATGAAATCCGACTTCTCGAAGTTCGGGGAGCGGTGCCTCTTCGATTTATGAGCAGACAATCTTGTTAGGGATATGGTTCTCGAGATTTGGAGAGCGGTGCCTCTTCGATTTCTGGGCAAGCAATCTTGTTGGGAGTGTTTTCTCAGATGTGAAGAAAGGTTGGACATTTTTGCAAGTCTGCTTTGCCACGGAGCACAGAGGTTGACACACATAAGGATTTTTCAATAATCAAGCAGTCGTGCTATTCCTTTATCCTTGTGGGTAATAATAGGGTAACTGGGCCTTCAACATTTACCTGTCTTAACTTTGTTAGAGTTCTTTGGCAAAGTTGGCCTTGGTATCCGAGGAACTGATGTCACATGTGAAGATTGCTAATAAATTTTAACTCAGGAAATCCGCTTCTCGAAATTCGGAGCGTGGTGCCTCTTCGATTTTGAACAAGCAGCCTTGTTGAAGATCTGGCTCTTTCTTTTATAGGAGCACTAATTAAGTTCAAGGAGTACGTTCAGAAAGTTATTGCTTGTAGGAATTTTTCCCTTATTTTCGTACTTCTGAGACTTACTGTACCTCATTTTTTCTTCATTTTTTCTGAGAATGTCTGGCCCGTCCGACCGTCGTTTGGACTTGAATGTTGTAGAAGAGGTAGCCATGTCTCCTCAGGATAACATATGGCGCTCATCCTTCTTATCTCCTACTGGTCCCCTTACTATTGGGGACTCTGTGATGAATAATGATATGACCGCTGCGATAGTGGTCAAGAATCTTCTCACTTCCAAAGACAACAGACTACTTTCCCAATGATTCGATGAGTTGGCTGTTAAGGATTCTTTGGCTTTCAGTGTTCAGTGTGCAGGTTTTGTGTCTAATATGGCCCAACGTCTATTTACTCGAACCCGCCAAGTTGAATCGTTGGCGGCTGAAGTGATAAGTCTCAAACAGGAGATCAGAGGGCTTAAGCACGAGAATAGACAGTTGCACATGCTCGCACATAGCTATGTTACAACCATGAAGAAAAAGCTTGACCAGTTACAGGAATTCGAGGGTCAAATTTTAAATGATCATCAGAGGTTTGTGAGTTTGTTCGAAAGACATTTATTGCCTTCGTCCTCTAGGGCTGTACCACATACTGAAGCTCCAAATGATCAACCTCTGATGCCTTCTCTTTGTGGGGTTCTGATCAGTAATGAGGCTCCAAATAATCACCCTCTGGTGCCTCCTATTTCTGGGGCTTTGCCGAGTGTTGAGACTTCTCCTGAGCAGCCTTTGTGAAGGCGCCCTCCTGTTTGTTTGTTTTGATTTATGTGTATGCACGTATTTGTAATTTATCAAAGATATCAATAAATAAGCTTTACTTCATTCAATGTGTTGTGTTAAATACACTAAGGTATACTTCACTAAGTTCTTTGAATTTTTTATTTTGTTGAAGTTTGCATGTTGAAACTTCGTGGGTGGACCCTGTAGGTTGAAGTAGTGCTCCCTTAATTTCTTGAGTGAGGAAAACTTCTCAGTTGGGGACTTGAAAAATCCAAGGCACTGAGTAGTCGCGAAATTTCTGAGTACCAAGGTGTAGTGGTAAATGGTAGAAATCCCCCAAGTCTCCGGTCGAGGGAGGTGTCTTGCTAGTAGGCAAGTTTCCAAACAAAACTTCACCATTTTCCTTTCTAAGTGGTTGCCCAAAACTCCTCTTTCATATATATTTGGTATGAAAGTTGTTAGGCCCAAAGAAAGGGAGGCCTAGGCTCATTTCTTTCTTTCTTTCTTTCCTTTTATTTATTTATTTATTTATTTTTTGGGTGAAGGTTTGATGTTGAAGTTTTGTAGGTGAAGTTTTGGTGTTGAAGCTTTTGTGTTGAAACTTTGGTGTTGAAGCTTTTGTGTTGAAGCTTTGTAGGTGAAACTTTTGTATTGAAGCTTTGTAGGTGAAGCTCTTGTGTTGAAACTTTGTAGGTGAAGCTTTTCTATTGAAGCTTTGTAGGTGAAGCTTTTGTGTTGAAGCTTTGTTGGGCACAAAAAATTGATTTTGCTTCACACTATCTTGATCAAGAGTGTGTGAAGCTTTTGAGAATTGTAGTTGCTCTCCATTGATGAAGCTTTGTTTGATGTTGAAGCTTTGTTTGATGTTAAAGCTTTGTAGTTGAGAGTTGAAGCTTTGTAGGTGAAGCTTTTGTATTGAAGCTTTGTAGGTGAAACTCTTGTGTTGAAAAGCTCTTGTGTTGAAACTTTGTAGGGAAAGCTTTTGTGTTAAAGCTTTGTTGGGCACCAAAAATTGATTTTGCTTCACACTATCATGATCAAGAGTATGTGAAGCTTTTGAGAATTGTAGTTACTCTCCATTGATGAAGCTTTGTTGGCACCATAAATTGAATTTGCTTCACACTATCTTGATCAAGAGTGTGTGAAGTTTTTGAGAATTGTTGTTGCCCTTCACTTGTTGAAGTTTTTGTTGGCAACATAAATTGATTTTGCTTCACACTATCTTGATCAAGAGTGTGTGAGGCTTTGGACATTTGTTGTTGCCCTTCACTTGTTGAAGCTTTTGTTGGCATTATAAGTTGGTTTTGTTTCACACTATCTTGATTAAGAGTGTGTGAAGCTTTTGAGAATTGTTGTTGCCCTTCACTTGTTGAAGCTTTTGTTGGCACCATTAATTGATTTTACTTCACACTATCTTGATCAAGAGTGTGTGAGGCTTTTGACATTTGTTGTTGTCTTCCATTGATGAAGTTGTTGCGTTTTTTTTTTTTTTTTTTTTTTTTTTTTCCTTCTTTTTTCGGGGGAGGGGGGGGGAGGGAAATTAGAAATTTGAAAATGTGGAAGAGACAACATATACAAATTTTGTGGAAGAGAGACAACATATACAAATTTTGCTTCCACACTGTTGAGCAAGAGATTGTAATGCAAGCCACACCTTGGAGTAGTCGAAGGTTTGGATGAACCATATAAATTGAATTTGCTTCGAACAGTCTTGATCAAGAATGTGTGAAGCTTTCTACGAACTGTAGTGTTTGCATTGTTACAGAGGAGAAATGTCTGAAGCAGATGTAAGAGGGATGAAGAGCTTGATCTTCGTATATCATGCACTAGCCGTTGTTGGCTTGCAATAAGACTTTGTTGGTGACTATAACTCTTGTTAGGCATAAGTGCTCCCCTAGTTGAGTTGTAAAGCTTGAGGGTTTTTGATTATTTATGAATGCTAGGAGTTCACATGTACAAGTTGTACCACTCGTCTTCAGGTTGGTGGAATGAATGGTAAGTTGATTTCATCACTTGGTTAGTGGTACGAATGTGAGTTCCTTTATCACCTTTCATCACATTTCATCACCTGGTTGGTGGCACGAAGATGAGTTCTTTTTTCACTTGGTTGGTGGCATGAGTGGTAAGTTGCCAAATGATGTTAGGGTACAAGTTGTACATTTCATCACCTGGTTGGTGGCACGAAGATGAGTTCCTTCTTTACTTGGTTGGTGGCATGAGTGGCAAGTTGCCAAATGATATTATAGTACGGGTTGTACATTTCATCACCTGGTTGGTGGCATGAAGGAGAGTATGAGTTGTACATTTCATCACCTGTTTGGTGGCATGAAAATAAGTTTCTTCTTCACCTGGTTGGTGGCATGAGTGGCAAGTTGCCAAATGATATTAGAGTACATGTTGTACATTTTATCACCTGGTTGGTGGCATGAAGGAGAGTACAGGTTGTACATTTCATCACCTTGTTGGTGGCATGAAGATGAGTTCTTTATTTACATTTCATCACTTGGTTGGTGAGAATAAGGGCAAGGTGTCGAGGCACATTATAGCAAGTGTCAAATGACACAAAGTATGTTGAACCCTTTCGAAGCACAGTTGGCTTATGTATGGATGTGTTGGAATGTATGATGTTTATGTATGAATGTGTTGGAATGTATGATATTTATGTTGATTGACATGAGTGATACTTATGAATGTTTTGCTATGCATGAATGGATCCATGCTTTCGATATGTGAACCATGTTGGTTGTAACATTTAGTATCACATACTTTGTGTCAAAGTACGCATGTTGAAGCTCTGAGTTGGAGTATAGGGGTAGGTCAGCGTAGACCAAGTGTTCTAGTGCTAGGAATGCAAAAGACTCAGAAGAAGTTGACTGAATTACCTCTTCTTTAAATATGTGCCGAATGGCTTGTGTGACAAGAGATCTCAAGTGGTTGAGAGTCAAAACATTTGTAATGTGTATGCCTTCTTATAATAGCATTTCCTTCAGTACCCAGTCCTCCACTTTGAAAAAGTGAGGCTTGGCCTCATAGTCATAATAGTCAACGGTACGTTCACCCCTAGTTGTCTTGATACGAACTTTTATCCCTCTTGTTGTAATAGGCTTGCTGAGAGTAAAAATTCTTCCTCTTACCAAGAGACAAATACATTTGGTGACTTATCGAGTACCTAAATGAGGCAGGAGATGATGCAATGGGTGTCTGAATGGCCAAGATCTCCTTACTTGGTAGAACTTGACTTCCACTTCCCACTTGTTGATAGGGGTTAACCATATGGAGGTTCCCTTGGTATGTCCTTGCTTCGGCGGAGGCGTGGTTGTAAGCTTGTGCCATCACTCCAGAGTAAGTCTTCCAAGTGTTGGCATTGATCATGTACTTGAAGAAACAATCATGTTGGCCTACTGTGAAGGCTTTGAGGGTGGTCTTGTCATCTGCCTCAACGCAGCGAGAATACTCATGGTTGAAGAGGTCGGCATACTTTCGTAGTGACTCGTTCGGCTTCTGGCGAATAGTGTACAAGTCATCTGCAGAATGCAAATGATCTGTTTGGAAGATGTGTTGAGAGACAAACAGTTTCCTCAGTTCCTCAAATGAGTCTACTGTCTAAGGTGGAAGACGACAATACCAATTCAGAGCTCCGCCAGAGAGAGTAAAGGGGAAGAGAATACATTGTTCTTCGTCAGTGTGCATCCGGTATGCCATGGTGGACTCAAAGAGGTTAAGGTGTTTAATCGGGTCCTCCCTTCCAGTGTAGAGTTGTAAGCCAATCTTCTGCTTTGTCTTTGCTTGGAAGGGGTGTCGAAGATCCTCCTTGTAAGAGGACAAGGCCTAGGTTGGTTCCAATCAGGTATTTCGGCTTGACGTTTGGCCTTCAACTTGTTTACTTCCTTAAGGAGTTGTAGGACAAGGGGGTCCTGAGTGGGGTCAGGTACTATTGGATCCTTCTTCCGTAAGTCTCCATCTCCTCTTGGAAGTATGAAAGCTTGATCAAGGGCATGAGATTTTTCTTTGGACTTGCCGTACTTACTTCCTGGGCGAGCCTGTCGAAACGCCCCCGAGTCCCCCATACCTTCATATTCTTCTAGGACATGTCACTCATTCCCTAGATTGGCAGTTGGCTTGGGGCATGGGAGAAGACCGAATCTTTCAGAAACCCTTGGGTCATTGACCTCCGAGCTTATGTGGATGGGGTTCTCTCGACGTTGCCTCAGGGAGTCCCGACAGTCGCGATAAATGGCTTTTGATCCTTCTACTCCTTCTATAAGAAGGTGTCTTCCTCCACTTCTCCTGCTTCGGGTCGAAGCAGCTGGGTTGAGAGAGGTCTTATGTTGATCAACACCTTGATGAGTAGCTCGCTCCCCATTAGGGATATCTATATTGAAGGCAAGTGATCCCCCGTGTTGAGGGGCACCCAGGTGGTGGTTGACTTCCCCAGAGGCAATGAGTTCATGTGTTTGAGTATGCCTAGTTTCATGGAGCATCCCGAAGTTCTTCTTATACTGCTCCTGGAGGATCTTATTCTTTATCGTTATCTTGTTGTTCTGAGCCTTTAGCTCATCGACTTTAGCCTGAAGAGCAAACTTCTTTCGTTGCTTTGCACTAAGTGCGAGGGGGATGTCGTTCTGCGTGTTGTGGTTCCCTTCACTCCCCATGTTGGAGAAAGGTGCCTGGTCGAAAGAAAGTGTACGAATGGTGGAAACCAGCTTGACAAAGTTGGAGAGAGTAGGAATAAATGCGATTCCCATAGATGCTGCCAAATGTTGATGTACAAAATCGGTGAGGACTTTGGTACAACAGAAAGTGTCAAGTTTGTGACCTTCGCTACGTTGCTCTGGTGTTAGTGTGGATATGTATATAAATGAATAGAGATAGGGAAGCAAACAACACAAGATGTATGTGGTTCACCCAGATTGGCTACGTCCACGGAGTAGAGGAGTTGTCATTAGTTATGAAGGGTTTACACCAATACATAGGTTCGAGCTCTCTTTTAGTGAGTTATAGTGAATAGTTTAGTACAAATGGCATTAGGGATTATTGTGGGAGAATGATCCCCTTTTATAGAAGAGAGTTTCTAGCTTTGTTCTGACATTGACACGTGTCGTGTTGTGATTGACCACTGATATCGACACGTGTTGCGTTGTGATTGGCCTCTGATACCGACATGTGTCGTGTTGTGATTGGCCTCCTGGTTGGAGGAAAAGTCTTATGGGTCCTTGACGGTATGCTGTTGATCGGTGCTTAGTAGTTTCGGGATTAGTCAAGTATGGTACAAACAGAAGACATGTTCATGGTTCCTCCTGGTTAATCCGCATTAGGGTACCATGCACACCCTAAAGGTGACTCTGCTTGGTTAATCTGCATTGTGGGACCACACTATTTGATGCTGCTTATGGTCCTACCTGGTTAATCCGCATTAAGGGACCATACGCATTTGAGGGGCGACTCTGAGTGGCTAATTTGCATTGGGAGTAACTACGTAGTTGGATACATCAAATCCATAGGCGATCCTACCTGGTTAATCCACATTAGGAAATCATGCTATCGAATGGATGTCTATGGTTCCGTATGGTTAAGCCGCCCCGCTTCACCTCGATTCCGTTAAGTGATTCAAAATCGTACTCTATTTGAGATTCCGTTGAGTGGTCAATTCTATTTGGGACGGTATTAGATGAGCAAGGTATATGAACTCCCTACCACCTAAGATTTCGTCCTTGCAGTTATCAATCTTATCAGACAAAATTCCAAATTCAGAGGCATTCTTATCATTTGAAATCCTTTGGCTTTGCGAATACTGATCAGACAGTCTCTGTTCAAGTTCTTGAATGCGTTTCTCAATGAAAGACACCGCATTTGCTTCTCCCCAAGCAGATTGTAGATGCTTTCCATATTCATCTTTCCGGTGCAAGGCTTCAGCTCTCCTCTCTGGGCATCCTTCAATAAATTATCCACTTTACTACCATCCAATGATTCAAAGTCTACTTCAGGCCAAAATTGAACAAATCACAGCCATTGCAGAAGCCAGTTCTGCTTTCAATTTTGCATTCTCAACTTCCAACTTACCTGTTCCTGCAATCTCTACCAACTCACAGCCTTCAAGTAGCGCCTCAGAGTCGCAATTCTCAAATAAATCCAATGCACTCTCGTCAGGATCAACCGAATGACAAGTTTCATTAGACGTAGAATATGTACCTCTAAACGCACTCTTGGAAGACAGTGCAGTTAACTACTCAGGTGCACAACGGTCAACGTCTGAAATCTCAATATCAAGCAAGCTAGTATCAAAAGGAGCTACGTTGACATCGCACCGATTGGGGGCATCATGCATAAAGGCTGAAACTGCATCACGAGGACCAAGTGAGGAAGACAATTGGCAAGACAAGCAATCATCCTCGAGTTTCTTGACAGTATTTACATCTTTTTTGCTGCATGAACTATAATTGGTTAATATATATATAAAAAAAATATGCAACTAATTTAGACCATAATATTAAGAAAGCTTTAATAGTCATATTAAATGTAAATACTTGATTTTAAACTCGCAAAATAAGAACAAAATTGCATCACATCTATATCTTATATTAAATGTGAATTTAAACAATCTCAAGGAAAGTAAATACTCTCCAATACTATCTACCTACACAACAATTTAAGTCCACCATAAGAACAAGCAAAAACTAAAACCCAAATTTCGGTGCCACTTCAGCTCCAACTTTGTAAAAGCTCAAGTCTCTGACCTCATTGTAGAAAAGTTCTCTTGAAGAACAAATCCGGCTTACTTTCTAACTTATGAGAAGACAGCAACCACAAAACCTATACTTCCTACCTCATTGCGACTTCTTGACATTACCAAACGTCATCCTCTCTCCAGAAATGCTCCTCAAGAGCTGTTTAGAACACATGTTCTCAGCTGTTGTCGCGTTTTTCACACGGTTGGCTTTTACCCAAGCAGGTTCCTGCAAGAAAAACCAGTTTAATGTTTATTTGGTGATTTGATCTTCCTTTTAACCATTAGAAAATATGTAACTGTGTTCAGAAGGGAGAGAAGGAAATCACCTCGGGAACAAAGCGGGAGAATCCAAATTTGATCAACAAGAGAACATGTTCCATAACAAGAATTGCAGCCAGGCCAGGCTCTATCTTCCATTTGCCCTCTTCATCATATAACCATACTAGAAGTGCGCAGTTGGTGCATATAGATATAACTACGAGAAACTACAAATTGCAGACAACCCCGCATTACAAAGACGACGATGAAAGAGCAAAACAAACAGTAGGAACACAAAGTTCAGTGATATGAACTTTGTATTTGCTTCACAAGATATATACAAAACCACAAACCATAAGTACCTGAAATATGTTCAGCCAAGCTCCAATTGTTGTGGAAAAGCGAGGTGTTGGTCTTCGCAACATGGCAAGAAGCTTCAATGCATCTGCCCTAATTTCAGTGATGTTGTTCTGCGAAAGTGTAATTTTAAGCAGAATACTACCAACATAAAAAACTTAAAAGGGAACAAGCGGCCATAAAGTATAACATACCAAAATTGCAAAGGCAAAAGCAAGGGGGAATGCACAAGCAAACATCATGATCATACCAAACTGCAATGCCACCTCAAGAAAGTCTGCAGGTCAAACACAGATCTAATCAGCTGAAAATATAGAAATATACTGAAAATTGCTTACAAATAATGAGGAAAATTCAAATTTTAAAGACGCCAGAAAGAATATATAATTGAATATACTTGACATATTAGTATATTACCATCAAACAGCCCATCTTCAAGTTCCATGCCAATGCTAGCGGAATAAGAAGGCTTCAGGTACTCTTTCTCTACCCTAGAAGCAAACCGAATCTTCCCTGTCGTTGAACCTTTTTCACGCTTTTTCTTGCTTCTTTACACCAGAATGGCAGACAAGGTTATGTTCAAGTAAACTTAAAATACTCCAAAAACATGAATGTCCAAAAGATAATACATAGTACAGACTTACCGAACTCTATATTTCTTGTAACTGTACTTTAAATATGGCAAAGTGTTTTCCAACAAGTTTTCCAACACCTACAAAGCATTGTCCAATACAAGAACATGAGAAATAAACTAGAGAAAGAAAAACAGTGAATGAAATATAACATCTACCTGAGACACAAGGAGGCGTTGAATCAAGACTTTGCGGAGAGTAGAAAAGTTGCGGTGCAAAAGGGCATGATAGAACACTCCTATATACGACTGCATGAAATAAAGACCAAACACCTGCAAAAAACAAAAAGTCCTTGAAGACTAAAAAAGCCCTCTACAAGAGATAGCAACAAAGTCAGCAGGGATGGAATAAATTTCCACTTAACCCACCTTATAGACCAAGCTGTCAGCTCTTTTTTCTTTGTTTTCATTATTTTCATATTGAATGAGCTTGACGGAGATCTTGCCTCCAATCTGTGTAAAGAACTGAATGGAAAAAAGATAAACGGTTGTCAACCCAAACCTGAAAAGGAAAAAATTGCGATAAGTGTCATCTTCATTCTAAATTATAACATGTAAGTATATGCATTTGTATGAATGCAAGGGGACTCGGCATCTTACTTCATAATATCAGACTCAATAACCTCATAAATATGAGCATATGCCAGTTCAAATGGTAATTGAAGGCATATAATACTGAAGAAAACGATAGCATCATTTCGGAATCTCATGAGTCGTCCAAACCACTCAATTCTTTGGAACATTTCTTTTTCTTTTGTTTTGTCTGTCCCCCACTTTTTTGCGAGCTCAACAGATGGTGAGGAACTCCACTCCACACCCTGTCTATATCCCAAGTCAGCTCTAACTGGATAACTAATCTGCCATCTAAATACACAACCCAGAAAGAGAAGAGTTAAAGTAAGACAAAAGAACAAAAAAAATTAAAAATGAATAAGCATAGATCTAATAGCTACAATACAATTTTCTTGTAAACCAAGTTACCTGGCTAAAAGGGCATTATTTTTGCGTTTCCAAAACTGTGAAAACATTATAGCCCACAATATTATGCTTATGAAGAAAATAGGGAGCACCAGTAACTGCAATGACCTACATAAGCATTATGCAAACACACAGCGGTTTAAATAAGCAAAAATGCACAAATATAATAATGTTGACAGCCATCAGGGAAACTAAGAAATAGTGTTCTGACCCACCCAAAATCAAACATGTGCATGATAAGCCCAAATGCAGCTGGAAAGAGCAACCACCTTGTATACATTCCAAGGAAAGCAAAATAGATGGCAATCTACAAAAGACGTTAAATTCTTGTTTAATGTGTTGGGCAAAATATGGAAAAAGATAATTTTGCTAATGCAACTAGTTTACCTTTGTACCAAAGTATGAATAAATCTCATCTATCGGCTGGTTTGTGAAGTCCCACCAGTGTAGTGCCCATGAGTGAAGGAGCTTCTTCCTTTTTATTTCATCTATCAGTCAAAAAATCATATTAATATAGAGTTCAACAGAGATACAAACTGTTTAAAATTTTGTAAGCATACCATGTAAAGGAAACACTTCTTTGACAATCCTTTCTGATTCCAACTTCTGAAGTAAATACTCCCCGACTTCCCAACGGAGCTCTTTATCATCAAATCTTAAAGTTACAGTTGACCGGCTCTTGTTAATCTGTAAATTTACAATTCAAACCTTGTCAACGGCACATTTATGGATAAATATTTGCACACAGAAATATAGTCATATTGAACTTATTCAAAGGGTATCAGTTGCATTACATCTACTCATACAACATTTTGAAAAAAAAGTGAAACATCAGCCGCCAATTGATGGATGTAATCACCAAAGCGTAATAACAAAAAAGGATGGAGACAAACATGAAACTGAAATGTAAAATCAAAGTGAAAGAGTGAAACAAAACATCGGAAAGGAAGAAGCCATTGGAACATTATAGTATGAGTATATGCCGAATGACTCACAATTCCATAGATTAAGTGCCTATAGCAGCGAAAACGCTCACACCAACTGAACACTGAACCATCAGGCTGTCTCACAAAAGCATCAACCTCCTCCCATTCAAATTGTAAATCCATCCCTGAAACCCAGTGTCATATTAACTTTTCAAGTAGAAGAAATCAAATCACATTGCAGATATGGAACTTAAATAAAAGAAACTTTGAAAGCCAACTTGAATACAACAGTATCATTACCGAAAGCAGTTCGTTTTTTAATCTGCAATTCCGCTGCAGCCCTGCCCAGCGTCTCCGAAGGTGCTGCCAGCTGAAAGAAAGAAAGCTAAGCTCTAGAAACTAGAAACCAAACTCAAGAAAGACTATAAATAAAATACTGCCCAATTGTATGTACCATTTTCATTCATCAAAAGGCAAAACGGGCCACGAATAATGTTGCGTTATCGTAAATTTGCAAAACGCCCTGAAATTTATACGTTTTTTAATAGATATGATTCTTTCAGTAATACAGTAACAAATTAAATAACTTTCCTTCCTTACTAAGCAATATTTATACCTACAAATATCGTATCATAAACTATTTACAAAATCTGCCGTCATCAGCCAATTAGTCAATTCCTAAAAACCCAAATGAAAAAATCATTGTGGGAGTATATAGAACAAAGGAACATTCTCTCCTTTTGCACCCAGTTTCGAATTTCAAATTTAAATTAGATTAATTAGAATATCGTTCGAACAAAACATTATTAAAAAAAGAAAACACATGCAAATGAACAAAAGTAGAAAAGTTGAAAAATCAAACCTTGATGAACTCATCGACAACGCCATGCACTCTCTCAACAACCAAACCCAAATTCCTGAACTCCTCCAGCAAAACCTCCACACAATCAAAAGCTTTATCTTCCTCCTTCACGTTACGCTTCGGAACCACCACCCCGATCTCGAAGGCAGTCTGTTCCTCCTCAACGGTGTTCATCTCCTGCCCACCACCAAACAACTTCAGCACCCAGCAGCCGAAGGGGTCGCAAATTTCGAGATCCAAACGATGCCCAAATCAACAAAAGACGCGAACTTTGCAGAAACCGGCTCAAATGGCGAAGTGGGCCATTGCATTTGGGAACAATTCGAGCTTTCCGGAGCCAAAAGGCGAAACTTTTCTGCCGAACCGGGTCGATAAGTTTTGCGCAATTGTCGGGGTGTGTGTGCTCAGATGAAACAAAATGATGGACAAATGTGTGTCGCAATGGATTGGAAATATTGCAATGTGGGTTTCTTGAGAGAGAGTGGGAGGAGAGAGAAGACTACAGGTGGCTGAGCAGTCGGGTCTTCGGGGCGAGAAGTTGCGACGGGAAGACACATAGGATGGTGAGGGAGGAGGAGGACACGTGGATTCCGGGATTTGGCGGTTTCTTCAGTTTTTGCGCTTTCCAGATTGGAATTTGGAATGGAAATTGGGAATGGGAGGAAAGGCAAACGGTACGACCCCCATGTAACCTCGGGTCGGGTCTCCCTTTTGGCTTAACTATTTTAGAAGTATTTAATTGTTAAACGCTTCAAATTTCAAACTTAAAGTACGCACAGTACATAACAGTCTGTTCTTACATTTAGGTTTAGGTTTGGTTTGGTATTGCTGTACTTTTAAAAAAAATTGTTTTTGTTGTGTTATAAGAATAAACAGCTGTAAATTAAAGTTATTGAGTGTTTGATCAACTTTTTTTTTTTTTTGCAAAAGTTTTTTAACAAAAAAAAAGTGTCTGAGTGTTTAATAAACTTTTAAATAAATTGGTATGAATGTGTTAAATGACTAAAAATGATATGATATTTAGTGTGATATAATAATTGTCAAAGATAATAATGTAGGGGCAAAGATTGTAATTTTGTAAAATATATGAGCCTATACTTGCCACTTGCAAAATTTCATTAAATGGGCACTAATTATTATGCTATGGAAAAAAAAAATATTTTTTTTAGAAGCATGGTAAACCCTGCTTTTACTTTTCTATGTTTTTCTGTTATTATTGACAACAATTTTCTTTTTTTTTGAAGGCAACGATATTAATTCATAGATAGAAGGTTTAGTATAAAAGGAAAGCCAAAAGCCCTAAAAGTACCTAAGGCTACAACCTAAAAAAGAAGCTAAAATTTAGACATTACAATAAGTTATAAGAATATCAGAGATAATGTCTGGAGGTTCCTCAAACCATGGTCCATGAACAGCTGGTCAAGCTAGAAAGAGCATATCTAGCTATGAGGTGAGCAGCTTCGTAATTTTGGCGACGAGTATGGGCAGCCGTAGCTCCAGTGATTGTAGACAACAACGCCTTCGAATCTTCCACAATGTTACCGATCAAGGAACCATTAGGAAGACCATTGTGTAATGTCGGGACAATCTGGAGCGCATCACTCTCAATAATGATATCATGATAACCTCTTTGAATCACTAATAATAACCCATCCCAAACCGTAAGGGCTTCGATATGGAGAGGCGATGAAACAAACTCAAACACCAATGCTTTGGCCGCCACAAAACGGCCAAGATGGTTACGAACCACTAGTCCCACAGTACCAAGCATCTCAGACTCCCTCAAAGCACCATAAACATTTATCTTCAAGCAACCAGGTGGGGGTATGGTCCAAGACAAAGAAATTCGAGATGCAGGGCTAGAGCAGTTCATCAAGGCAATCTTCTGGAAATCCTGCCACCAATTAATTGCCTTAGCGATGATAATATCCGGTCTATTAGTCATTCCATTCCACAACATATTATTTTGAGCACCTCATATGGCCCACCAAACCATTAAACAAAGATTGAAGCTATGATGATCAAGAGAAGAAGCTAACTCTACCCCCAATCATAAACCGATAGGCTCTATCCATACAATGAGGCTTGCCAAAAATGGTCGTCATCCAAGCACAGGATGCAAAATAGCAATCATGCAATAAGTGAAGGAGAGCTTCATCAAAACACAGCATGAATCCACAGGGATATGTTTCCTGATCAAAGATACCCGTGTTGGAACAATATCCTTATAGAATTTTCAAGCACAGATCTTGACTTTGGGGGGAACACGAGCGGACCAGATTTTTTTCCAAAGAAGAGATGAAGTTCTCGATGAGGATGACAACTAAGAATTGCCTATCAGACTCCTTCACACCCCTTGATAAGAACTTTTCATCGAGAAGCATCCATTTTTATCAAAATGCCATATCAGCCTGTCACTAATATTCCGAATGCTCAGGGGCATAGAGATGATAGCATTAAATTCGACCTCCGAGAAAAGTGATTTGACAAGGGGACATTCCATGATTGATTACAAATAAGTTCCTCCACAAAAACCAGATTACACCACGGCGGCTTGGGGGAAAGATTTCAAATCGAGACAGGTAGGGAATCCAAGGATCGTCCCAGATCCGAGTAGATGAGCCCGACCCAACAAACCACTGAGAACCCTATTTGATAACAGAGCAAGCAGAACATATGCTATGCCAACCAAACAATGCATTGTTGCTGACCTTAGCCCAAAAAAAAGAGCCATTCGGGAAGTATTTTTCTTTTAAAGTACGGGCCACCAACAATTGGTGATCATGGGTCAATCTCCAGCCTTATTTAGCTAGCAAGCAAAGATTAAAAGCAAACATGTTGTGAAAACCTAACCCCCCCCCCCCCCCATTCACACTTTAGAGCGTAAAGTTTGTCCCATAATAACCAGTGAATATTCCTGTAATCATCGAACCCATTCCACCAAAACGCAGCCACCATTCGGTTAAGGTCATCACAAAAATATTTAGGGAGTAAGAAACAATGCATCGTGTAGAGTGGAATAGCCGGAGCCACCACCCTAATAAGTAACTCTTGGCTCACTGCACTTAGAAGTTGTCCATTCCAGCCTTGGAGACCCTTTCAAGGGCATTCCTTGATGTGATTAAAATATGCCTTCTTATCATGGCCAACAAAGGTAGGGAGACCTAAGTATTTCTCATGTCTATCCACCCTAGTTACTCCCAACAAATTGCTCAGGGAATCTTGCAATGAACGGTTGACATTTCTGCTAAAGCACACGATACTATTAGTGTAATTTACCAATTGACCCGATGCCTACTCATAGCAGCCTAACGCTTCGACGATCTGAGATCAGTTAGAATGGTCTACCTTAGCAAAAAGGAGAATGTCATATGCAAACAGCAGAAGATTCAACAGCTGCCGCGACCTCTGCTTCCTCAGGTGGAACTCCAGGTTGAGGAGTTACTCGAAATGCTGCCAAAATATCAGTACCTTTGGTTTCATAGTCAGGAGTATAATAAGTCAATTTATAATCTTTAACACCAGCTTTGAATCCAACACTTGCTTTAGTCTCTGTTTGTGGTGACATAAGTCCCTCCCTACTACTAATCAATTAATAATTCTCACAAGAACAAGGTCTACTCGACATAAATTATGAAGTTAATGAAACCTTTCACAGGAATCTTTCACAAAACTATCAACTAATATTATCAACTAATCAGAACGGTTCGTTATTAGACCGTGGTATTTGATTCGCCAAATACATCATTATTGTATACTCTTTCATATGTATGGCGCAACCCAATCTTTGTTTTTCAAGTTTCTAATATCTTACTTTTTAATAGTAGGGGCACCCCTGCAGATAGAAATACCCTGGATATTTCCATCCGCCCCACATTTTGACAGAAAAACGGACATTCCCTCGACACAAGAAGAAATAGGTACGGGAAGAAAAGATCCCCCAATCCAAGTCCCCTTTCCGGTGAATATAACCACATAGAGAGCCATTGATAAAAAATGAGTACGAGATAGAGGAAATGCACCGCATCACAAGGTTAGACCACCTAAACGGGAAGCCTATACGTTCGATAACTCGACAGAGAAAATGCCAATCAACACGATCATAAACTTTAATCATGTCCAGTTTAATAGCCATAAAACCTTTTTTACCCCGCTTGCGTCGGAAAAGAAAATAGGCAACTTCAAAGGCCAAGATAGTATTATCGGATATCAAACCACTTGGGACAAAAACCCTTTAATGGTCTGAAATAAGCTTGGGTAGAACAAGCTTCAAATGATTCACCAAAACCTTGGATGCAATCTTGTAAATAACATAACATAAGCTGATAGGTAGAAGTTGGGACATCCAGTTTTTTAAAAATACACTTTTGTTTTATTTTACCAAACACATTTGATGTTCCAGATTTTTTTAATAAGTTGTTTTTCTTAAAATCACCACAATCCAAACTAGCCCTTAGTATATGCTTACTTGTATAGCAGGTTCTTTAAGGAGAGGGATCCCCATTTAAAAATAAAAATGGGGATCACACTCTAAACCGTTGATTAGTTTTAATGAAATTGTGTGGTTGAAATTAGAAGCTCATAAACTCTTTTTTTATCCTCTTCTTTTTTTTTTCTTTTCCCTTTTCCTTTTTCTTTTTTGGTTTCTTCGTCTCGTTTCCTCTTTCTCACGACACAGCCGCACTAGCACCTCGCACAAAAACCTATTAGGTTCTGATTCGGGCTTTCCTCATTGATTATTTTAGGTAATTAATTTGAATAGTGGGTTGAACGATTGGAGTTTATATTTTTAAAATTTTAAATGCAAAAACCTATTGGGTTTTGCTTCAGGGTGGTTATGGTTTCGAATGCGTTAAAAAATTTGGTAGTTTTCTTTCGGGTTTTAGGATTCTAATTCAAATTGGCTCAATGGTTTGAATGTGCTACTATAAAATGGTTGAATAATTTGACTTTTGTTCTTCTTTTCAAGTTTTTTAATGTTTTTTTATTATTCTTTTTCTTGTGGATATTTGATTGTGCTAATGTTCACGTTCAATTTATGAAAGATAATGAAATGGCTATTCCAGTTACGGAAACTAATGAAATGCCTATTCAATTTATAAAAGCTAATGAAATGCCTATTCAAGTTATGGAAGCTAATAAGATGCAAGTTCCCATAGAAAATCCGTCAGAAGTAGTAGCTGGCATTTCTTTTTTCTATCTTCAAGTAATGGATGAGTTTAGGCCTACCATAGGTCAACATTTAGAAACATTAGACAAGGTGCTTGAATTTTACAACAACTATGCAAGGGAGGCTGGGTTTAGTGTCCAAATGCATTCAAGTTAAAAATAAGGATGGTGAGATCATAAAAAAGGTGTTTGTGTGCAACAAAGAGGGACGTAGTACAAAAGAATGGATTGGTGATGAATAAAAGCATCGTGGATTAACCAAAGAGGGTTGTTAAGCAAGATTTATAGTTATGAGATCAAAACTTGGTGGGTATGTAGTCACCATATTTGACGAGGGTCATAATCATCCAATGGTATCCCCATGAAGACGCCACTTGCTAAAGTCCCATTGCTAGGTTACAAAGTGTCATAAAATATTAGCTGACATGGAAAACATACCTCCACACAAACAATTTGACATTCTTGAATTTTAGGTAGGTGGAATTGAAAATATGGTTGCACACAAGAAGATCTATATAGTTATTGAACATAAGTGTGGAATAAGATGAAGGGGCATGATGGAAAAATGTTGCATGATCATTTTTTGCTAGAGCAAGAAAGAAATTATGAATTCACATTCAAGTTTCAAGTAGATGAAGAGCACAAGATTACTCATTATTTTTGGGCTGATGCAAGTTCTAGGCAAGCATATAAGTTTCATGGGTGTACACAATCATAGTCAAACAATTGTTTTTGCTGGTGCCCTTTTAAGTGACTAGACGAAAAATTCATTTGTTTGGTTAATTAGAGAATTTTTGAATGTCATGCCAAGTGATGCTCCAAAAACGATTATTACTGATCAAGATCCAGTAATGAAAAAAGTCATTTCTTACTGTTTTCCAAACACGTTTCACAGATACTGTACGTGACATGTTTTGGATAAATTCTTGAACAAGCTTCTTGTGATCATATACAAAGATCAATATCTAGAGTTCAAAGCATGTATTTGAAACTAAGAGGATGTGAAATGAAGGGCCGTTGTTAAAAAATTGGATTATTTGGTAACGGCTAGTGGCAATCAATATATAAAATTCGATCTACTTAAGTTACAACCTGTGTGAATCATGTTTTATCTACAAATTGCTCCACTAGTCAGAGAGTTGAGAGTTGACATTCATTTCTAAAGAAATGTATTTCCAAGAATAACTTCTTCCTTGATTTTATGGTTAAATATAATATGGCATTGGTATGCCAACACCATTTGGAGTTGAAGGCAAATCATATTGATTTGAACGAGAGGCCAAAACTCAAATGCCCTATTAGGATGAATACACAAATGGCCAATACTTATACACGTAGCTCTTACCTTGATTTTCGAGAGCAGTTGTGGGAATGTTACAACTATAATGTTAATCTTATAAGTGAAAATGATACTCATAACTAAGGTTCTAAAAGACATTAGGCGCTAGTCGGACTAGGGCTAGGGCCTAGCGCCTAAGCGGCTAGGCGGGTTCTAGGTAGATTAGGCGGATTTAGGTAAAATCTATTGTTTATCGTATGCAAAAGTGTTTTCTTATACTTAAAAATACATAATTGCATTGTGATGCATAAATTACAAAATATAATGACATATAGATTATAAAGTATTAGAACATAATGAAAACATGGGAAACAAGTTTATAATATGTGTTGATCTGAGTATTCACCAAGACTCTTACAATTTATTAAAAAAAAAAAAAAATGCAAAATGAAAACTATCTATTTTATGTCTAAGTGAGATGTACCTAGGCAGGTTTGGGTGGGCTAGGCAGGCACCTAAGTGCTCTAGGCAGGTGCTTAAGTAAGTCTAGATGTCCTTTCTTTATTTTTAAATGTCTAGGGATTAATTGACGCGGTAGCCAACCACCTATTGGCGGTGATTTTTAGAATAGTGCTCATAGCATGTTTAAAGTTTTGCGCATTGATGATGAAAAAGTTGAGTTTGTAAAATTTTGTGTGAAAAATCCAAGGATTTTATTTTTCCTCATGTAGCTACAAAAGTTATGACAGTTCAGGAATTCCATGCAACTATCTTTTGGCATATTTGCATAAAATACTTAAACTTTAGTTATTGCCAAATGAATACATTTTGAAAAGATGGGTGCAAAATCTTTGGTTGTAGTAGACAACTCTGGTGTGGAGATATTTGTTGAAAAATCCTTGGTTGAAAGGTTTGGTACATTATTCCAACAACATTCATATTTAATTGATAGTCATTCTAAATGATGAGGCAGGTAAACTCTTTTGTGAGGTGATGGATGTTGTGAATGAGAAGATTAAGCCATTGGTTAGTGGTAGCAATGAAGATGTGGAACCTCCTGCAAAAATAAGATCTATAGCAGGTGATGTTGGTTTTCTTGAACCCGATCCTATTAAGACCAAAGGATTTGGAGAAAAAAAAAATCTTAAAAAGGGCAAAAAGAAAGGAAAATGCAAGAAGAGGATTAATGATAACCTTTGTCATGGGTGCGGGCAATAGGAAGTTAATTATGACAAAATAAATTGTCCGAAGCTCCAAAATCGATAAGAAAACATACTTCGCTTGTTTTTCTATGTATATTTGTACAATTAATGTATCAATAGCTGAAATGTGTTTATTGGCTTTGATGTAGAATGCCCATTGTGGACCAAAATGTTTCATGACAGTGTTATTGATAGCAGGTAGTATTACCTTTCCAACACTATCTGCAGGTATAATAGCATTATTATTATTAATCAATAATATTTTTATGATTTCTATTTTGCTTAATTGTAGGTGAAGAGCACTCATTAGCTGCAGGATGTTGATCTCATTTTGATGTTCCTAATTTATATGATGTTAATAGAGTTCCTCTATTTTGTATAACTTTATTTTATGAATTTGGAGGAATTAACCATGAATTTGAAGGATTCGAGTACTTTGTATGACTTTATTCAGAAATTTATTTCTATAGCATGCCAACTTTGGAGGCAACATGGAAGACATCAAATTTCATTTTTCATTTCATGAATATCAATCCAATTCTTTTACAATGCTTCTCATACACTGTGAAAAAGAATTATAATTTACAAAAAGCCGATAAATAAATTTGGAGCCAACATGGAAGACATCATGCAACTTCTTTTTCATATTGTTGCTTGCTGCTAATTGCTAAAGCATGAGTTTTGCAACTTCTTTTCAATGCTTCTGCTTGTTGATTGCTGCTAATTTCATCACTACTTGATTAAGCATCAAGTGCATACCAACTTTGGAGGCATTGTCTGAAGCTCCACAATCAGTATGAATTTGGAGGAATTAATCATGAACTTGAGGAATTTGAGAGTTTTGCATAACTTTATTTAAAAATTTACATTTCCATGATAAAGAACAATAGCATACCAACTTTGGAGGCAACATGGAAGACATCTAATGCCTTTTTTCATTTTATGAATATTAATCCAATTCTTTTACAATGTTTCTTACACAGTGAAAAATAATTACACTTTAGAAAATATTTGATAAATAACTTTGGAGGCAACATGAAAGACATCCTACAACTTCAACTTGTTTTTCATATTGCTGCTTGCTGCTAATTACTTAAAACATAAGTTTTGCATCTTCCTTTTTATATTGCTGCTTGTTGCTAATTTCACCACTACTTGCTCAAAGCATGGGTTTTGCAACTTCAATTCCATACTTCTGCTTCTTGTTGTTTAGATAAATGCACAGATGACTTATATTCAAAGGCCAAAACTCAAGCAGTTCATATAGGTAGAAAACCAGTTGCCACATCACATGCATATCAATACGTCCTCTTAGATTAAATCATCAACGATATCTTGACATAGTAATTTTTTTAAACTCTACCTTGAACTTTATTTTTCCAATGTTTAACTCCTTGGTTGTTAGATAGTGCGTCGATTTTGGAACAATCCATCAATAACAAACCTAGAGTTAGAAAATAAAATTCCATGCTAATTATCACAATAAATTAAAAGAATGACAATAGTAAAGTTGGTTTACTCATTTTCTCTCCTTCCAAATATTACAAGTTCAGTGAGTCAATAAGTTTTACCCTAAACCTCGAAAGAAAATTACCAAATTTTTGAACCCATTTAAAGCCAGAACAATCAGAACACAATATGTTTTTGCGTTTAGAATTTGGAAAACATAACCCCAATTGTTCAACCCACTGTCCAAATTAATCACCTATAATAATCAAAGAGGAGGAGACCCATAACTGAAATTGCAAAGTTCAAAGGTGATAGTCTAAGATTTTTAGAGCTTTGCACGAAGCTATGGTTGTGTTGTGCCCGTGCGTCCTTGCATTGTTTCATAAGGAAAAGGAAGAGACGAAGAAACAGCAAAGGAAAAAGAAAAAGGGGAAAGAAAAATCTTATGACCTATTTAATCTTAACCACACAATCTCATTAAATCCAATCCAATGGTTGAGCCCTAGGTCCCCATTTTTTTTTTTTTTAAATCCTTAAATTTACTCTATGCTTATATTATTGTGCATCTCTTTATTTCTACATTTAGTATATGCTTTACTTATATTTGAACAAAAGTGATGGACAATTTAGTATCATAAGAAAACATTATAATTTAGTTCCTCTAATTTTTTTTTAAAATTTGTTTGAGCACTCTCGACTCTTGATGCAATTTACATCAATTTATACAAATTATTTTGTAGCAAGGTTCTTAGGTGTTGAGTCTTTCACATTCAGTAGTCAATTTTGATTCATATAATATTGGAATCAATTTACAAATTTAGTTATATAAAAAAAAAAACCTTGAGTATAACAGGTTGAGTTCAATTCTTGAGTACCTTAATTGCCATATATGAAAACCAAACTAACATAAATAAGTTTGACCAACAAAAACTGATATAAACCAATGTAGAGGGCCTTGGAACCATAAAATCTTTAAGTTGGTAAAGGTGTATGCTAACCACTAGCAAAGCCAATGCAAGGGCATTAGCATCCCTTGGCCCCAATAACTTTGTGAACTTATCCATTTGAAGATTTTCTTTTACCCCATATCGTAGCATTGCAGCAGCAACCAACAACATATGAAATATAAGAAATAAATAATGATTTTTAATTAATACTTTTTTTTAATTGAACAAAACTACCTCTGCACTCGACTCCTTCACCATAGAACAAACGCCATATCCTCAATCTAAATTTCAAGGTTTTCCGTTGTTCAAGTTCAATCAAACACCTCTGCTGAATTGATCGTATTATCCAAAAATCTCAAATTTCCAATCATCGGTAATGTTTGTTATCTCAAATTTATTTCGATTTTTAAGTTATTCATTCAATTCCAGTATTAAACGGAGGAAAATAAGGAATCAGATGGAGGAAACAAAACTTAGAATTAGGTTTGAGAATGGCAAAGTGTCATCCTCGTCTCCTTTTATATTATCGGGCATGAAAAAAGTTCTTGAATGTAGTATAATTTAGTCAGATTAGGTATTCTTTTAGTGCATATGCAAAATATACTCATGATTTGTTTATTCCAAATTTCATTAGTTAATTCCAAATTTTCATTGGGGATTGAACATAATTTTCCATTAGTTAATTTCATTAGCCAAGCCTCAATCACTAAAGACTAAAACTGCCGAATTAAGAATTTTTTATTGCTTGTAGTTTTGATTGAGTCAGTGGTTGTTAATTTGATCAAACTTATATTATGTTGTTGACTTTTTTTGTATTATTTAATATAGTTATAAAGAGGTTTTAAGAGAAAATCAACCGAACATAATCTTTCACCCTTTACAACGAATATTCCTGAAAGTTCAAATGAAAGTAACTTAGAAAGTATACTAGCAAATCTTCCAGAAGATCTTGGCTTCGACTTTGGATGCAATAATGGTCATTTTCTTGAGCTTTTGAAGTTTCTTACAGATCATAATAATGGTATTAAAGATGCGGTGTTTAAAAATACTCCATAAAATCTCAAGTTAACATCACCTAATATTCAAAAAGATATTATGTTTGCAGCAACAAGTGAAACCACCAATGCTATTATGTCTAATATTGGTGATGATGCCTTCTTTTCTACTTTGGTTGATGAATAGTGTGATATATCAGTTAAGATGCAAATGGCATAAAACATGTTCCTAATACCACTGCTTTATCACTTAAAAAGGCAATTGATCAGTTATTCTCTATAAACAGATTGAATATATGTAGATTGCATGGACAAGGTTATGATGGGGTTTATAAAGATGCAAGGTGAGCTTAATGGTCTTGGGACACTTATTTTGAAAGAAATTGAAAGTGCATTTTATATTCATTGCTTTGCGCATAAACGTCAACTTGCTCTTATAGCTGTGACAAAAAATCATGTTGAAATTGTCTTTTTTTTTTTTTTTTTTTTTTTTTTCTTCGTTTTGCTTGGTTAATAATGTTGTTACTATTGCCAGAGCATCATGTAAATGTCGAGACATGGTTAGAGAAAAACAAGCCAAAGATATGGAAGCTATTCAAAATTATAAGGTCCCAAGTGGGCAAAGGCTTGAACCAAGAAACTAATCTCGAACGTGCAAGTGATACATGTTGGGGCTCGCACTATGATACCTTGGTAAGTTTGATTAAAATGTTCTCTTATGTAATTGAGGTGCTTTAGATGATTGTAGATGATGGTGAAAGTCTTGATCAAAGAGGTGAAGTGGATATTATGTTCAATCTTTTGATTTTGTCTCTAGCCTTCTTCTAATGAAGGAAATATTGGGAATTCTAAAATGTGTTATAGACATTGCAAAAAGAAGATCTTGATATAGTGAGTACTATGACTTTAGTCAAAGCATGTAAGCAACAATATAAGCATTGAGGGATAATGGATGGGATGCTTGGCTTGATAAAGTTTCTTCTTTTTTTGGCAAGCATGAAATTGACATTCCTGATATAAATGATATCTTTGTAGCTCGAGGGCGATCACGACATAGAGTTGAAAATTTGACAAACCTTCATCACTACTGAGTTGGTTTCTTTATTGATGTTATTGATAAGTAACTTTAAGAGTTGGACAGTCGTTTTAATGAGGCAAGTACATAGTTGCTTCTTTGTGTTGCATGCTTAAGCTTGGATGACTCATTCTCATCTTTTGACATTGAAAAGCTAGTTTGTCTTGGTCAATTTTAAATAATTTTTCTGATATGGATCTCACACTTCTTGAAGATAAACTTAAGAATTATATTTTTAGCATGCGTTTGCATAATGAATTTCCTGTGTTGAAAGGAATTTGTAGTCTTTCACAAAATTTGGTGGAGACAAAGAGGGATAGACAGTATCCTTTGATGTACTTCCTAGTGAAATTAGCATTGATTTTACCTGTTGTAATTGCTTTAGTTGAAATAGCTTTTTCGGTGATGCAAATTATGAAGAATCTATATTGTAATAGGATGGATGATCAATGGTTGAATAATAGTTTGGTTATATGCATTGAGAAAGATGTTTTTCATTTTATTGATAATGCTGGTGTGATATGACGTTTCCAAAATACGAGAACATGTCGTGGACAATTATAAATGAAAGTATGATCGATTTTTGAAAGCTATTTTTGACCCAGTCGTTTTAAATTCCTAGCTTGCCACTAATGCTAACAACTCTTTGGCAATAAAATCAATGTTAAAGTTTTAGAGACGCAGGTTATGGTCCCTCACTAATTGCATCAATATTGTTTCTACTTACATTACCTGTGTTGAAATTTTATGCAAAAAACCTTGATTCAACTAGAAGTGGAAACATTTGATATAAATTGTGATTTGTTTTGTTAGATAGCCTATGCGGGACTTTTTACTTTGTTCAACCATTCGTATATATACAGAACTTAGACTCTTCCCTTTGCTATGACTCTGTTCCTTCTCCCTCTATCCTAAAACCCTTACCTCTGAAAGTCTACTAGATGTCGACCCCTTACTCTGGCTTAGGGTCAGCGGCAGCCCAGTGCCCACCCTTTCCTAGCCCCCATCCCCCTTACGTTTTCTTTCTCATCCTCTAAATCCTCCATCTCCCTCCATCATTCCCTGTTTTTGGTTTTAACCTTTCCCTCTGACTCCATCTCTATTTTTCCTTCCTTTGTTTTTCTTCCCCTTTCCTACATCAAACCACCATTGTTGGTGGTTTTGAATTATCTTTTTATGCCCTTAGCTTTTCGGTTGTCATCACTTTGAGCGTTTTGTATCTCAGTTTGCCCTGAGTTTGTCTCAATTTGCTCTGCGTTTGTCTTCGATCATTTTCTTATGCCTTGTTCCTTTTCAAATATCACTCCTTATCGTGAATCCCCCACCATCTACCCATGCTACTCATTTCATCGGGTGTCTCCTCCCATGATGGGCTTGGGTGGTTAGGAGCATTTAAAGTGCACTATTAGGTAAGATTATGGCACGGGTAGCTTGCCTAACCCCATTTTCCGTTCATCCTTTTGGTTTTTTGGTCTTTCTTCCAAGTGGTGGCAACGACTTTGTTGTGGTGGTGAGGCTGTTTTGGTAGAGGTGGCTCCTTTACTTTTTCCAGTCTAGGTTTTTCTATTGGAATGTTGCATGGACTGCTCAATTAGAGCCTATTTCATTGTAATTTTCTTTGGTGGAGTTGGGGCTTTTGCTTGGCTATTTTGGACTCTTTCTTTGTATTGTCTTTACCTTGTACTAGTTTTCTCTTTTAATTAAACTTACTTTGTTGACTAAAAATAAAAATTAGTATACTGAGATTAAACTAAATGGTGTTCTTCCATATGGCGGAAAGCAATCACGTCTATGCACTCTGGTGTGAATTCAATCTCCAACGATTCCCTTCTCTCCTAACAACTAACAGTATAACCCACTAATGCTATCATTTGTCAAAATATAAGAACATTGGACTAAATAATTTTGAGTATTGTGTAATTAATCTTTCGATGGACAAGGGGGTATTTGTGCTTGTCCTTGAATATCTTATTGACCGACCAATGATTGTAAACTTGTTTGTTGATAAACTATACCTTTTTTTTATATATAAAAATAATATATCTATATTAAGTAGTTGGTAAATGCCACTTAGTACTACAGTCTAGTGGTATTCTTCTTCACTTGGAAGTGAGAGGTCTTAGGTCCGATTCTCACCAAAGGTGATGTTGAATCACATTATTCTAGCCCATTATGATGCTCTTCCCCATCCCTCATAGGTAATATCGTTTGTTCAAAAAACCAAAAAGTAGTTGATAAATAAATAGATATCGAATTTGTTATGCACAACATTCATATATAAATTGGCTTTTTATATTAGCACCCCACATTAAAACTTAATATTAATTGACTTATGTACCCTACTATGCAATGACAATTTTGACCCTATTGGGTTTAAAAAAAAAATTTCTAAATACACCTAAATCACTTTTAACATATTATTTTTCTTCTTCAACTATTAAAACCCATCTCACCCTTCATTGTTGAACAAAACTGTAACCATGAAACTACAAACATGTTGATTGAGAAAATTTATTTTTGAGGAATGGAACATGAAATCGATATTTCGAAAACTTCACATGAGGTAAGACTTCATATTTTTCATTATTCTAGTAATTTCAACAACATTGGTAATTATTTAAGCTTGCTTTTGTTGTGTGTCGACAAGCCCGCTACACCGGGCCTTCTCTTTCTCTTCTTGGATCTTGCCTCTTCATTATCCAACACACCTCTGCCTTTGAAAACCTTCACTGCACTTTCGTATAGGCCACATTCCTCCTTACCCAATCTCTTTCCCTTTTCTTGTGTTATTAAACTTTATAAAAAGCCATGGCCCATCCCTTTCCTTTCTTTTGGGAGATCAAGGATTGATTGCAAAGCGAGGGCAAAAGCCATGGCGCCTCGAAGTCTTACTCAATCCCATAATTTATTATGAATATCATGAGTCAATAAATTTATAAAGATTAGCAAGTTTCTACTCTTCGTACCACTATACCAAGGTGTTTTTTGATGTTTTAATGGTATCTATCCGTGTGCAGGTTAAACCAAGTTGGCCAAATATGAACAAGAAAAAACATTAGCTTCCCTGCACAAAATCATTTGACAAATTGATTACGAGTTTTCATACCAAAATAGAGCAATTTGTACAAAATGGACAAGATGGAAATGAAACAACAAATATATAAAAAATGGTGTTGCCACTTAGTACTACGGTCTAGTGGTATTCCTCTATATTGGCAAGGGGGATGTCTTAGGTTCAATTCTCGTCAAAGGTGAATTTGAACCACATTATTGCTAGCATATTGTAAGGCTAAGCCCACCATCTCCCTCTTAGATAATATTGTTTGTTCAGAAAAAAAAAATGTAGAAAATGGGAACAATAGGGTAGCTCGATTCAATCCTTGAAAATTAAAAATAAGTGTTGTAAGATTTGAAAAATGTGGGGTGTATGTAGAAAATGTAAGGTATGTATTCAAAATATGGGGTGTGAGGGTATTATGAGGAAGTATGTGGTGTGTATTAGGAAAATTTGTAATTGAAAAAACAAATATGGAGTATATTAAGTATGTTGGGTTTATTCGACAATATTGTTGACCCTAAAAACTACCAAGCTTACGTGGCGCGCATGCCAAGTAATTAATAAGGTAACTACGTTCTTCGAAGTTCACAAATCATCAATGCCAGGTTTGGTCTCGGTAATTATATTTGTAAGAGTATATGTACGTTAAACTAGTACTAGACTGTACGGACACAAATACTTGAAAGAGATAAATGTCTTGATTGCAAATGTAGTTCAACCATCGGAATGCTGAACTCTAAAATGTACTTGCAAATATCCAATCATAAAATAAAACTCGGCTTTCAATGTGTCGAGGCTAGTAACCTGGTAACACCTCACTTTGCCGACAAGGCTGATGAGATGACCTCTACCAACAAAGACTCGAAAATCCTTGTTGACTGAGACTTGGATACATAACATGTCGATCTTGAAGCAGTGCTGCTTATCCAAACTGAAGGTGCTTTTCAGTTGGCTGATTCTACGGCTCAGTGTTGTCTATCTAAATTGAAGATGTGTCGGTGAGAAAAAAGGGGGAAAGGAAAAAATCTCAGGGTTATTGAGAAGCTTTGCGTAGGGAAAATTATGTGTTGATTTGAAGGAGCTTTGAATGATGCACTCCCCTCTCTATTTATTGCAACGAACCCCCTTATGGCCGAACTAGTAATTTACTTGGATTAGAACTCCTCAACCCAATTTGATCAGGTTTTGGGCCAATCCTAACCCATATAGGACTTTGAACCAAGCTCCTTAACGAACCAGATTCATCTCCTAATTCTAAGCATCCTTAGCTTTAAAACTCATTGTTGCACTAGGGTTCGACTACCTCACCCTTATCTAAACCAATCCTCTTCGTAATAGGATCCAACCTTGACTGGACAGCCTATGACAAGATTCTAGATGAATGTTACTGGATCGAGAACAACTTTAAGCTCGGCCCAAAATATTATTTTGGGCCTAAACATTGCCCCCTTGATTTTGAAGTTTTCGGCCTATAATTCCTGGCCGAGCCTCGACCTTGAATAAGTGATTTATTGCCAAAGAATAAACTTTTAACATATTCCTTCTAGAAAAAAACCAGTGAACATTGCAAGCCTCAAATACTGCAACCACCCAGACATATTTATTAAACACAATCTCTCACCCTTATTAGTTTTCTTAAAGCGTTGCAAAACTTGACACGTGGCAGCTCCTCATTATGACTGTACATCTTCAATAATGCGTATCCTCACATTCAAGGCGTGCAGACATCGAAACATCTTTTCGTCATAAACTTTACCATTACACACAATCGTGCAACCTTAATTTACGTGCTTTTTGGCCTCTTCACCTAGATTTCAAAAGATCTGTTATGATTATGAAATTCTCCAGTTGGATTTACCTTTCATCTCTTAAACCTAAACCGTTGATATTCTCCCCCAATTGCTTATAAATACTCTGCCCAGCTTCATTTGAACTTTCACGCTTTCAACTTTCATAAATTCTTGCCATTTTGCTCTCAGCCCAGAAAAAGAACCCAAACTTCGAAACCCAGAAAAACTTCCAAACCTTCATCAATGGCCTTCAATACTTTCATTACCAAGCTCACCAAGGAATTCAACAATTGCTAAGACTTCATCGACCAAAATGCTATAAAACCCTCTGATTTGAGGGTCATTCAAACGTTTCTCACTAGATTCTGAGACCACTCTTCAAAGACAATGCCCCAAAAATGATCACCAAAATGCTAAAGGCCCACTTCCTAAAACCCTTATTCCAAGGGTATGATTGGTCAAAGTGGGAATCAACCAAAGCTTAAGGAGCCTAGCCTTCGACCCCCGTGACCTGGGCCACTTGGGTCACCCGAATGGAGCCACACTTTGGTGATGAGTGGAAGACTATCGGCATCTTTAACGCCATCAAACTTTTGACCCTTGAGATCAACATAGACCTGAGAGCTCTTGATGGCTATCCTGAGTTTCTGATGTTCAGCCACCAATACTATGGTTCTTCCTATTGGTCCATTGGTTTAACCGTGCTGGATGTCATAACCATACCTGGCACTTCTCCCTTTGGTCTCCCAAATGATACTAATCTTTCTCGGTATCAATTCATCCTAGTTTTGAAAACACTCTTCGACGATCGTGCAGTCGAAATTTTGACAAAGAAAGATTAGGCGGCATAAAAAGAAGATATGCACAAACTGCACAAGAATTTCTTCAACTACAACACCTTAATCAGCCACTTTGTTAGCTCAGAGGAGGAATGTCTCAAGAAAGGAGAACACGAGGTCTTTTTGTTTTACTGGTACAATAAATTCATCTTTTGTACCAAGTCGAACAAGTGTTTGGCCGAAAATATACCAGTGGCCATGTCCTGGCCCTCAGGCCAACCATCATCGCCAACCTCATTCGGTGTTTGGCCGAGGCCTCTGTTGGGAAAATCGATCCATACCAGAACTGCCCACTCTGGTTGCATGTCTACTTTGCCACGTTGAGGCTAGAAATCCCAAGCTTCAACTCTTCTAAAGTGATGGGTCTTCAATTGGCATCGTGCCCCATTCCTACTCACTTGGCCGAAGACATCTTCAAGTATTTCTTCGGCCTTGAAGATCTGTCAGATGACGAATTTCTGGTCTACCACCATCAGAAATATCTGTTTTCCATCAAACTCCCCACATTAGCATAAGAGGAAGTAGACATTCGACAATCCTAGGGATCGTTTACCCTGGCTCGTGACTTTCCATTTGGTTGCGATGCTCGACGAGCTAGATAGGAAGTCTACCATCCCCACTTCGTAGCTCGTCAATTGGGCTTTCTTCAAGGTTGTCCAGTGCCACTCCTCATCTTTCGCTCATTCTTAAGCCGATAACACCTTTTCAACTCCTCGAAGAGGGAATGCGAGGAAGCCGAGTAGGAATTTCAAGAGTAATGTACCAAATTCCACCTTTGGCCGAATACTCCAGAAACACATAGTACTAGCACCTTCGCCAATTGGTGGGATGCTTATGTCAAGGATTTCTTCGATGCTTCGACCAAGCAAACTTCAAAGAAACTTTTTGGCGATCAACCAAAGAAGAATTTTGCTCTAAAATCCAAAAAGACGGCTCAAGGTATATATTTTTTATTTCTTTGTTTGTCTATTCAAACTTCATTCTGACTCAGGCTTAGTTTTTCCAGGTGGTCATGCAAATAAATGGGCCAATGTGGTTGCGATGGCCATAGCCAAAAAGAAACTCGATCCTCCTCCAAAGAAGGTTGCAACTATCGTGACTTCCTTAGTTGAAAAGACAACCACTAATGCGCCGATTACAACGAGCAAACTGCCTTGCCTGAAGGTCAAGACGACTGGTAACGTTGCCCAGTGCCAAAAGCATATTCAGAAAAAGGCAAAGAAAGGAGAGCGAGAGAATCATGTTATTTCAAGCCAGAACACAAGAACAACCATTCCTAGTATCCCTCTTCCTTATCTTGTTATCCAGGTCTCGACAAAGGTACCGCAAAACCGTTTGACCTCAACAATTTCCTTTAATAATGGTTTCCCTTTCATTTTGAATGGATCTCTTGACTAATAGACGATCCTCCTTTATAATCAAGAGAACGAGAGCGAAGTACCCTCGTTGGTGAGGCGCCTTCGACGAGTTGAACCACCAATTACAAGTCCCTTGGTGTCACATCCCCTCTGGGTGATTTCCAACTGACGATCGAGGTAATGGGCCAGGTTGACCCCCATGCGGCCAAAGTAGGTCCAGGACATGAAGCGATGCCTCTTGTTAAGCCAAAAGTGACGATAAAGACGCCGGTTCATCCCCAGGACAAGAACTTCGGCATCCGTCATTAGGAGGTCTCTTCGACCTTTGTAAGACTCATCATCATTTTCTTTTATAATTTCTTGCCTTAGAACTCTATACCAAGGAAAGCATTAAATGCCAGGTGCCCAATCGCTTATATCACCGAAAATTCTATGCGTCGAATGACGTTATTTATATTTCCTGGCAACCCTAGGAGCCATCAAACGTAGATAACCTTCATTGGCTATATGAATTGAAAAGCTACCTTAAACATTAGGCTCAGCCATTAAGCTCTCTGGGTTCAACCAACTAACCAACAGATATGGCCAAAGTCTCTTCTCAGCAGGTCCTAAACAACTTCATCTTCTGCCATCCTTTTGAATTCTTTTTTCTCTAACAACTCTTCTCTGTGCAGCCTTCATGGGAAGTCAAGCTTAACGTTTTTCTCTCCAACACTTTGGGGACGGTTGGGCCTTTTGCAACCTTGGCTGAGTCTAGTGCCATTGCCAAGCTGCATAAACTTCTATCTCTCTCAACCTCATAAATCTTTCAATGCAACGGCCTTGACTCTATGGGAAAGTGCGGACAAATGACGATCTGAAGGCTGCAATGGTCACTCACAAAGCTATCTGATCAGGGCTCGAGGTAATAAAGGCAAAGAATGAGAGATTGGCCGACCTTGACCGTCAAATCGTTGAACTTCATTGTCAGACGTCGGCCGTTGCTTTTGAGCTTGGAAAAGATTTTGAGTCAAACAAACCTTAATTGGCAGAGTACATGGCTGGTTCGAAGCGGGTACAGCAACTAAAGGCCGACAAAAGAACACGAGAGGCTGAGGTTACAATGGGAAAATGACTCCCTAGAATTTTTTCTGGTGTCGACTTATGGACTGGTCAATTTCTTTTTGTAATTTTGTGTGTACTCCCTTTGAAAATTAATGAAACAAAGCCTTTATTCTTGCATCTCCCAAGTGACCAGATAGTATTTCTTTAAGAATTTCCCATTGATTGGTAATTTATGAATTAAACCAGTTCGTTCCTTGAGGTGGTATGCCCCATTTGCCGAGAACTTTGTAGATGATGAATGTTCCTTCCCAATTCGGCGACCATTTCCTAAATCTGGGATCCTTAGGGATCCTTAAACCCTACTGGTAACACAGTTTTGCACACTAACTCACCTTCACCGAACATCTTTTGCCTAACTTGTCGATTTTAAGCTCGTTTGGCAATCTTTTTCTGCGCCACTAGTAAGTTATAGGCATCGTGCCGAGCTTCCTCCAAATTTTCCAACTTTTACCTAATGGCCTAACTATACTTGGCATTGAACAAACTGTTTTGTTCGATAACTCGTAAAGAGTTTATGCTTACCTCGACCGGTAGCATTTCGTCGTGTCCATAAGTTAACGCATATAGGGTCGTCCCTATTGCCAATTGGAGTGAAGTTCGATATGCCCATAGTGCGTCGTTTAACTTCAAATGCCACATACCGAGCTTTTCTTTTATCATTTTCTCAAGGATACTAATTAAAACTTTATTACTTGCTTCAGCCTGTCCGGTTGCCTGTGGGTAATACGACGTGGACTGCTTGAGCAAAATTTTCAAACTTGCTGTGTATTCTTTAAACCTGTCGGCCATAAAAATCATGTCGTTGTGCGTTATAATTGTTTTTGGTACTCCGAATCTTGTCACGATGTTTTATTCTAAAAAATTACAAACTTCTTTATATGTTAACTCGGCGTATGGTTTTGCTTCAACCCACTTGGTGAAGTAGTCAGCCGCTACAAGTATCCATGCATGCTTTGCTAATCTGGAAGATGGCGTAATTTTGTTGATTACATCCATGGCCCATCCTCTGAATGGCCATGGCTTAGTGATCGAGTGAAGTAATTCAATCGGAACCCTCTGTTTAGGGCCATGCATTTGACATTGTACATAACCTCACGCATATTGAGAGCAATCTTTTAACATACCAGGCCAAAATTAACCGTGTCAGTAGAGCAACCAACGTGTTTTGCGTCCGGATTGATGAACCCGCATATTCCGTTATGTATCTCTGTAATAACTTGGGCGGGCTCTTCTGGGCCGAGGCACAATAACAACATATCGTCTTCACATTTTTGGTATAGTTCATTCTGGTACATTATGTAATTCTGATGCGAATTATATAAGCACACAAATTAAAACCCTCTTTTGACAATTGTAGTATATGTATAAGTAGGGATCGTTCTAAACCGGGGATTAGGAGGGGTTGCTAAAACACTTGAAAACTGACTCAAAAACGTAAAACAAAGGTTAAAACACTAAACTAGACTCAAAGAATGTAAAACTAAACACTAGAACACTAAAACAAACCAAAAGACTCAAAACAGCAACAAAACACTCAAAACTGCCTTAAAAACACAATATGGGCAGTTTTGAACACCTAACACTAATTTGGACGAAAATACAATTTGTTTTGACTCAAAAGACTCTAAAACACACTTTTGGACAGATTTGGAACAAGTAAGAAAAGGGGATTTGTTTTTGGACGAATTTTAAAAGAAAACAAGTAACTTAAAACTTAAAACAGATTTTTGGACGAATTTGAGTAAAACCAATGGATGATGAACTAGCCAAGGGATACTTCTCTACACATGATACATTCAAACATAAGTTGATTTCCAGTTGCTTTTCCAATAAACCATGAACCTCAATACCCCAGATTAACCGTGACATCACTAATTAACCCTCAGATTTGCCTTAAGTTATTGGATTGGATGACATCATACGACAACCCAAAGCATTCTTCAAAAGTCCCCTAGATGACATCATAATAGAGATACAATCAAAGATCATTACGTTCAATGGAAATCATAAGTATTGACAAAGCACTTGTAACTATGACATCATGATACGCATGCTAGGAATTTACTTAACATGATTGTGAAAACAACCGTAACTACTTGTGAATATAAGTTTGTAACGATTATGTGAAACCCCCTTATAATCTAGCACCAAATTCAAGCATGCAAATTAAGTAGGCCTCCCTAATCAACATACAAGAATAAGTTATCCATCAAACGGTTAAGTAAATTGCATTCACAATTTATGAAATCACAACTGGAATTTATCAACTCATATTATAAATTTAATCATGGCTTTAAAGCATCCCTAGGCTAAAACGAGTTAGCCTCTCATGTTCATAACGAAACAAAGGAAATTAGAATTAAACATTGAAAACAAAAGATAGATTACACCTAGAAGCGTTCCAACACTCCAACTCGAATGCATAAACGTCCAAGGCTTCGTCTTCTTTCTCCAATTCTTTGCTAGGTCACGGCACAAGTGCTAAGGTGGGTTTTTGGATGAGTTTCTGGGTTTAAGTTGGGTTTATGGAGGTATGGTGGTACGGCAAGGCTTAGTGGTGGTGTAGGGTGGTTTGGACGAAGGTTTGAAGGTTGAAGGATGGTGGAAATTTGGATGGAAAGCTGCGGCAAGGCTGGATGTATTTATGAATGAAGGCTGGTTGTGTAGAAGGGGGAATTAGGTCCAAAAGGTTGCGGCACAAGGGTATTTATAAGGAAGAAAAGACCTAAGGGCTTTATTACTTAGTTTAGGAAAGGAATTAATTCTAAATCTTTGAAGAATAGGAAACACAAAGTCAGAAATTGAAGGGAAAAAGAATGTGATTAGGACTCCTAACTTCATTAGGTCTTCAATTTCGTCCATTCCTTTTGCTCCAATCATAAGCTATCCATTCCAAGCCCAATTTTGCTCCAAAATGCACCTTTTTGCTTCCTTAGCCATATGAACCTAAAAACACACGAAAATGGCTTAAAATACTAAAACAACTATGAATTAACAATATAAATGCACGAAAACAAGCTAAGTAAGTCGCCTAAATATGCTCCTATCAAATTCCCCCACACTTAGCTTTTGCTAGTCCTCGAGCAAAACAAAACAAAAGAAACTAAAAACAAACCAAAACACATCCTAAACCTTCCTACATGTAACTCAGGGATTTCAAACGAACATGACACAATATAGAACATCATTCCCACGACATTTAGCTTTCTTTACACTTCAACAAACACTTAATCATAGTTACCACTTATTAGTTCACATTTAATCAATTAAAGCAACATTTTGAATGTAGTAACATGCCTTAGAGAATTCCCTTAATTCCTTACTAGAATGCACTCAATTTTCACACAGATTTTCTAACTTCACACCCTACACTAGGTATATGTGAGGAGATTGATGTAAATATGAATTCTAACACTCACATATGTTATATCAAAGAAAACATTTTCTGGATTTACGACAATGACATGAATATGATCTCATGAATGGAATGCTACTACTTAGAACAAGAACCAGTGATTCCATATGCTCATACCAAATTCAAACTCCACATATTGTACACATAACATCAAGATAGAAGTTGAGGGTTGTAACAGGGCTAAGGGTAATGGTTAACAAAGAAAGGTAAAGTAAAACAAAGGTTCTTAAAGCAATAGGAAGCAAAGTAATGAAATTGACACTTAAACTCACTTTTAATGGCAGAAATCAACTTTTAAACACAAGGGAAGATTCATGCAACAACTAGGGTCAAATTCACTCTTTTGGACCCTTCCTTCAATAACCAACACTTGTGAGAGCATTCTCACTTATTTTTCAACTCTTTTTCTTTCTTTTCACCACTTTTCTATTTTCTTTTTATTTTTCCACGAATTTTTTTTTCTTTTATTTTCTTCTTTGCCGTGCCCTATCATCTTCCCCCACACTTAGCTTTCTGTAATATATTGATCAAAAGGAGTTCATTCTAAGTCATGCTTCACTATCCTTTAAGAACAAGGGTATGGGAAGTCCTAATCTAGGCTAGGTAAGGATAATGTGGCTAACAAAGAAAATAGGCTTGTAAAGGCTCAAAAGGGGTAATCCTATAATACATATGAAAAGGGATAGGCTTTTTGGCTTTGGCTTGACTAAAAACTTCATCTTATTGTATGTTATGCAATCAATATCATGCTTTGAATGAAATGGGCATGAGTTCTAGTATTTGGAACTATAATGAAATGCATTCCAAGTAGCAACCAAGCAAAGAATGATGAGATCATGCAACGACTTTAGAAAACAAGAAATCACAGATTTATACTTTCCAAAGAATGTTATAGGCTCAAGTCTCACAAGGATGTAGCTTTAGTTCGAGTTCCTTCCTTCAAGCATGTTACAAAAATTGATTTTCTCTTTGTAATTACATGTGAATTCATAAGCTATAACCATAACCAAGCATAAACCAAAGCATAAATCAACTTCCAGCCATGTTTACAACATTCTTTAATAGTCATGTAATTTAAAACCAAATCCTCATCATTGTGTTGGAATGTGACCTAAGACACAAACAAACACACAAAAACAACATTAAAACAACTCTTTTTGGGTTTTTCAAAATTGTTTTGCAATATTTTGTAAATTTTCGGATTTTCTGATCAAAAGACATGAAAACACTCCAAAACACTCTAAAAACACTTAAAAACAGTGAGAAACAACATTATAAGTGATAGGTGATAAAATCCCACGAAAATCATGTAAAATCATGCAAAAGCACTTGTTTACACCCCCCCCCCCCCCCCCCACACTTAAATCAAACATTGTCCTAAATGTTTCAAACAAAGACTCATATGCAAACAAACAATAATAGCTAACTAACATGAGAAATAAAAACAGTAAAGAGATAGGGATTGAGGAACGCAAATCTGATTTTGTAGCATGAATGGGTGAATTGCACAAATCCTCGCTAGTTGAATGCATGGGTTGCCTCCCAAGAAACGCTTGCTTTAACGTCGTGCAGCCGGACGAACATGCTTCTTAGCCTCACTTAGAGCCCACGGCATGGAGTGTATGGTCCTCCACAACCTGCCCTTCAACACTTTCATAATATGGCTCAATGAATGGGAGAGGATAGTGATCCTCCCTGATGGTGGTGTTTTGGTTCCGAAAGTCCATGTAAATGCTCCCACCACCTTTAAATCGGTTGGTCACCTGCACCAAAAAAGATAACAACCTATTAGTTGAAATGGGAATTGAAATTGGGATTGACGACTTACAAACATATTGTGGTGAAGGCTCAAAATCGGCAGCCCTATCAACAATGTCACCATGGCTACTTTCGGCCATATTGGGTGGTTGTAGGGCAATCACTCCAAGTTCTTCTCCAATGGTGGTTCTTGATACATCCTTCTTGATAAGTGTGGATCCTTTCGGCCCTATATCCTTATGCACATCTATGACAAAACAAGAATGACTATCATTAGGATTCTTAATAGAGTCATAAACATTGAATTTAATTATATCACCATCAAACTCCATTGTTAGTGCTCCTTTGGCCACATCAATCTTTGTTTGGGCTGTTTTCATGAACGGTCTTCCAAGTAGAAGTGGCAAGGGTGGAGAATGAACCGAGTCGTCCATTTCAAGCACATAAAAATCCGCCAGGAATATCAAGTTATTCACCTGCACTAAAACATCTTCCAAAACTCCCTTTGGATAAGCATTAGATCTATCGGCCAATTGAATAATCACACCATCATTTTTCAATTCACCAAGGTTCATTGAAGCATAAATAGAGTATGGCATGACGTTAATTGAAGCCCCTAAGTCTAACATAGCATGTTCAAACTTAGTTTGACCAATAATACAAGGAATTGTAAAGCTACCTGGATCCTTGCACTTTGGTGGTAACTTCCTTTGTAAAACAGCGGAAACGTTTTCACTTACCCTTACTACCTCTGATGCCCTCTTCCTTGTAGTGCACAATTCCTTCAAGAACTTAGCGTACTTGGGCACTTGCTTTATGGCATCTAGGAGCGGGATATTGACTTGAACTTTCCTAAACGTTTCAAGAACGTCCTTCTCATGCTCCTCCTTCTTTGTTTGCAAAAATCTGTGAGGAAAAGGAACATTGGGTGGAACGGGGTTAGAATTAATCGAATTTGAACCCAACTTACCTTTGGTGGCCGAATGGGATGGCATGGATGAGTTTTGGTCCCTTTGGGCTTGCGGCAATGGAAGTTGTGTCCTTGCCATGGGCTTCCCTTCATCTTCCTCTTCATGTTGCAATGTTTCTTCTTCGTTAGGACTTGTTTTGGGTGGTGTGGATGTGGTGCCAACTTCTTTTCCACTCCTCAAAGTGATTGCTTTGGCAGATTCGAACCCTCCTTTTGGATTGACAATGGTTGAGCTTGGAAGCTTGCCTTGGTCTCAGAATTGCCCTATAAACTCCGCAATCTGCCCCATTTGCCTCTCTAATTGGTCCACCCTTTTGTTTTGATTTTCTTGCCCCTGAGACAAATTGGTAAGTAACTTAAGAATTGCAGCATTTTCTAGGGACGTACCTTGATGATTTCGGGCGGATTGGGATGGGGTTGCTTCTTGGCCGTGGGTTTTGGTGTAAAACCCCGGGGGTTGTTGCCTAAAGCCTCCTTGTTGGTAAGGTTGTTGAGGCTCCCTCCACTTGAAGTTTGGATGGTCTCGCCAACCCGGATTGTATGTATTGGAATATGGATCATTCCTTGGCTGATTTTGGCTTGGAAATCCAATGGCGTTTGCACTCTCCCATCCCCCATTCTCAATCAATTGAGGGCACTTTTCCGAAGGATGACCTTGAATAGAACACATGCCACATACAATTGGACCTTGGATCTTTATTCCTTGGGCCATCTGAGACACAAGAGAAGTAAGATTAGCTAATTGAGTTTGAATGTCGAATTGAGAACTTACCTCATGTACTTGTTGCCGTGGGGGGTCCCTTTGCCCAATTCCTTCGTATTGTTGTGCATTGAGAGCCCGGTTTGCAATGAGATTTTGGTTGCCATGGGAGTTTTATCCACCAACGCACCTCCCGCCGAAGCATCAAGCATTTGCCTTTCAATAGGAAGAAAACCCTCATAGAAGTATTGAAGTAGAAGCTCCTCCTTCATTTGATGTTGAGGACATGATGCAACAAGGGCTTTAAAACGCTCGTAGTATGTTGGAAAAGACTCCCCTTGACTTTGTTGGATTCCACTAATCTTCTTTCTCAAGAGAATGACTCTTGAAGTAGGAAAGAACTTTTCAAGAAAGGCCATCTTCATGCTCTCCCAAAAAGTGACCGTTCCGGGTGCTAACTCGTATAACCAATCCTTGGCCTTCTCCAAAAGTGAGATCAGGAAGGCCTTCATCTTCAAAATACTACTATCAACGTTAATTGGAGTCATGCTCGAACACACCACCTCGAACTCCTTCAAATGCTTGTTGGGATCTTCCATAGACAGTCCATGGAACTTTGGAATGTGGTGCAACAAACTTGACTTTAATTCAAATTCGTCGGTCTTGTCTTGAGCCGCCCTTGGGTATTGGATGCACAAGGGTGCGACATTGTCCAATCCCGAAGCAGAAAGCTCCTTGATTGTACAGTTGTCCGCTGCCATGGTGTGGACCTCTTCTTCTTCCCTTGTCGTGGGTTCTCCTTCCTCCTCAAGATTGGAAGCCGAACTAGAACTTGTTGGTTAAAGTTCTGGGTTCTTCTTCTTCTTCCTCAAAGTGCGGTCAAAATCGTCGTCAAAATCCAAGATGTTTGCACTAATAGGTTGAGAGCTACGAGTCATAAACTAGTACCTACAAACAAGAAAAGAAATAAGGTCAGTAGCTAAAACAAAAAGAAAACAAAAAGAAACAACGGGGGATTAGCAAACTTGCCAATCCCCGGCAACGGCGCCAAAAATTTGATGCGAATTATATAAGCACACAAATTAAAACCCTCTTTTGACAATTGTAGTATATGTATAAGTAGGGATCGTTCTAAACCGGGGATTAGGAGGGGTTGCTAAAACACTTGAAAACTGACTCAAAAACGTAAAACAAAGGTTAAAACACTAAACTAGACTCAAAGAATGTAAAACTAAACACTAGAACACTAAAACAAACCAAAAGACTCAAAATAGCAACAAAACACTCAAAACTGCCTTAAAAACACAATATGGGCAGTTTTGAACACCTAACACTAATTTGGACGAAAATACAATTTGTTTTGACTCAAAAGACTCTAAAACACACTTTTGGATAGATTTGGAACAAGTAAGAAAAGGGGATTTGTTTTTGGACGAATTTTAAAAGAAAACAAGTAACTTAAAACTTAAAACAGATTTTTGGACGAATTTGAGTAAAACCAATGGATGATGAACTAGCCAAGGGATACTTCTCCACACATGATACATTCAAACATAAGTTGATTTCCAGTTGCTTTTCCAATAAACCATGAACCTCAATACCCCAGATTAACCGTGACATCACTAATTAACCCTCAGATTTGCCTTAAGTTATTGGATTGGATGACATCATACGACAACCCAAAGCATTCTTCAAAAGTCCCCTACATGACATCATAATAGAGATACAATCAAAGATCATTACGTTCAATGGAAATCATAAGTATTGACAAAGCACTTGTAACTATGACATCATGATACGCATGCTAGGAATTTACTTAACATGATTGTGAAAACAACCGTAACTACTTGTGAATATAAGTTTGTAACGATTATGTGAAACCCCCTTATAATCTAGCACCAAATTCAAGCATGCAAATTAAGTAGGCCTCCCTAATCAACATACAAGAATAAGTTATCCATCAAACGGTTAAGTAAATTGCATTCACAATTTATGAAATCACAACTGGAATTTATCAACTCATATTATAAATATAATCATGGCTTTAAAGCATCCCTAGGCTAAAACGAGTTTAGCCTCTCATGTTCATAACGAAACAAAGGAAATTAGAATTAAACATTGAAAACAAAAGATAGATTACACCTAGAAGCGTTCCAACACTCCAACTCGAATGCATAAACGTCCAAGGCTTCGTCTTCTTTCTCCAATTCTTTGCTAGGTCATGGCACAAGTGCTAAGGTGAGTTTTTGGATGAGTTTCTGGGTTTAAGTTGGGTTTATGGAGGTATGGTGGTACGGCAAGGCTTAGTGCTGGTGTAGGGTGGTTTGGACGAAGGTTTGAAGGTTGAAGGATGGTGGAAATTTGGATGGAAAGTTGCGGCAAGGCTGGATGTATTTGTGAATGAAGGCTGGTTGTGTAGAAGGGGGAATTAGGTCCAAAAGGTTGCGGCACAAGGGTATTTATAAGGAAGAAAAGACCTAAGGGCTTTATTACTTAGTTTAGGAAAGGAATTAATTCTAAATCTTTGAAGAATAGGAAACACAAAGTCAGAAATTGAAAGGAAAAAGAATGTGACTTACGACAAAGGTTAGAGAGAAAGGGAATGTCTTTTATTTCTGAATTTAAACAAGGACTTAGGAATATAAAAGGGTATGTGAGTTATGGCTGAGATTGGTATGAAAAAGGAAGGTGTTTAAGTAGTTAAAATAGGAAACAAAACCCTTCCTTGCACGGCAAGGAAGGGAAACATAAGGGGACACACGGCATGGCTTAAGGTTGCAAGTTTTGTGACCTAGAATAGGTAGGATCCTTTGATATTGCTGAAATATGGAGTCCTTAAGGATTAGGAAAGATTAAACCAAAATAGGAAACCTTGGCTTAACTTTCCTACTTCAAGTAGGAAACCTTCTTTGACTAGGAATCCTCATTTGATTAGGAATCCTCTTGTGATTAGGACTCCTAACTTCATTAGGTCTTCAATTTCGTCCATTCCTTTTGCTCCAATCATAAGCTATCCATTCCAAGCCCAATTTTGCTCCAAAATGCACATTTTTGCTTCCTTAGCCATATGAACCTAAAAACACACGAAAATGGCTTAAACTACTAAAACAACTATGAATTAACAATATAAATGCACGAAAACAAGCTAAGTAAGTCGCCTAAATATGCTTCTATCAAATTCGTGGCATGTACCATTGTCTTGCAGTCGTGTTTGCCATTGAGATTATCAAGATACTGCATAATTAATCTTCTCCAATCGTCTAGTAATGTCTCGACCGTGCAAATATCTATAGGATCTTCTCGTTCCAATAGCGAAGGTAGGGACATAACTCATGTAAGAATTACGTGGTCATGTTGGAGAACTTGTTGATTAACCAAGGTCGGGTGTAAATGTCGCACCACTAGTATGATTCGGCCTAGTTCGCCCCCATGAGTTATTCTCTAAAGGTTATTTAAGCCAAAGCGTCTGCGTCAATATTTCGAACTCGTGAGATTTGCTTGAACGCAGTGCCTGTAAATGATTTAGCTAAATAGCTGGTAACTATATGATAGGGTGCCAAAGTACAACTTATGCAACGAAAAGTCCCATTGAGTTGGTTAATCTCATGTTCTGAATTGCCAAGGACGAGCACTCGGGCTGCCTTCAATTTGTGAAGGACATTAAGGCCAATGACGAGGGCTTCATATTCGGCCTGATTGTTTGTATAATCAAAATCCAACTTGAGAGAAAAATACCATCAGTAGTGATCAGGGGATTGGATGACGATTCCAACGCTGGCCAAGGTCGAGGTACTAAAGCCGTCAAAATACATCTTCTAATAATTATCACGTGTTTCCACCATGCCAATTTCGACATCGTTGCCCCAAAAACCGTATGGAGAAGGTTGTTGAGCTAAGAAATCGACCAACGCCTGTCCTTTGATAGCTTTTTAGGGCATGTATTGCAAGCTAAATTCGAACAATGCCAGTGTCCATTTCCCAATTCGGCCTTTTACTATATCGACCGAGTAAGCATATAGCGAATAACATCTATCTGCGCAATGACCTGAGTAACAGAAGGGAGCATGTAATGCGTAAGTTTAGACGCATTGAAGAACAAAGCCAAACTAAGTTTCTTGACGGCTAAATAATTTATCTCAGTTGAGTTAAGATTCCGACTAAGATAAAAAATGGCCTGCTCCCGCCTAGTGTCGTTGTCTTACGCAAGAAGATAGCCAATGGATTCTTCGGCAGCTAAGATATACAACTTAAGAGGTTTACCACGCCGAGGTGGCACAAGGACAGGTGGGGTAGTGAAGGAGACCTTGATTTGCATGAAAGCGTTCTGATGTTCTTTGCGTCATTCGAATTTGTTAGAATCCTTAAGTTTCAAAAGCGTGGAAAAAGCCTTCATTTTTCTTGCCGAGTTAGAAATGAAATGGCGAAGGAAATTGATTTTGCCGAGTAAGGATTGTAATTGCTTATTGATTGTCGAGGTGGAGCATCACTGATCGCTCAAGATTTATTCTCATCTACCTTAATGCCACGATGATGTATAAGGAAACCTAAGAAGTTGCCTACCGATACACCAAAGGTGCATTTTGCAGGGTTCATTTAAGATTATATTGGCACATCCCAAGGAAAGTTTGCCAAAAATCATCTAAATGTGTTCGGCGGTGCTTTGATTTGACCACAACATCATCGATATATACATTAACGACTGTGCCAATCAGGTCATGAAAAATGGTATTCATAGCGCATTGATATATGGCACCAGCGTTCTTAAGTTTGAAAGGCATGACGACCCATTCATAGGTCCCGAGTGCCCCGGGGCAACAAAAAGCAGTTTTGTAGACATTGACCTTAACAAGGAAAATCTGGTTATAACCAGCATGGCTATCCATAAAAGATAACATCGCGTGGTTTGCTACAACGTTAATTAACAAGTCTGAAATTGGCATTGTATACTCGTCTTTAGGGGTTGCCAAATTCAAATTACCAAAATCAATGCAAATACATAGAGCATCATTTTTCTTTAAAACTGGGATAATATTCGCCAACCATTCGATGTATCAGGCTGTTCGAATAAAACCAGCTTTTAAATGTTGAACTTCGGTCGAGAATTATCAGGGGGGTTGGCGGAAAGGTTTACAACCAACCTTGATGCATAATTCGTGCTTGACGAGTGTTCGATCCAGGCCAGGCATTTCATGGTAACTCCAAGTGAAACAATCTTTAAATTCTTCGAGCAGTTTAGAAAGTTCGCTTTCATAGGTTGGGGCAACAAAGAATTAATAAATAACAATCGAGGGTCATCGGTCGTTCCAACGTTTATTATGTCTAATGGATCTTTAACTTGGGGCCGACTGTCTTTGTGTTCGATTGGGGCAACTTGGACTTTATCAAGTGACAGGACTGGACCATTATTTCCTTAGGTGAGGAACTCAACTAAGTTCATGCTAGAATTCGGTTGCTTGGAAATAGTATACCAATGGGCCAATAAGCATTCTATGATAGATGAAACCACAACTCGACGTATATCATGTTTGGTATTAGGCATCAGGATCATCAATTAGGTTAGCCAACTCGAGTCTCTCTGAATCCTTTTGAACAGTCTCGGCATCAACATTGATGACTTTCTAAACTGAGATCCGAGTCGGTTATCTTTCTTCTTTGAAACCTTGCAGGGTGATGTAGCCGACATGATCATCGTAATAGCGAGCTTGAATCATATTAGCTTCGAACGACTGATTATCGGCGGGATGAACTATAGCCGATTTGTCATCCCAGAAGATGAGGACTTGATATAATGACAAAGGGATACAACCAATTTGGGGGATCCAGTCATGACCAAGTAATGCATTATACTCGGTTTTTGAATCGACTATAAAAAAACGCGGTCATGTGATTTTGATCTATGATATTTACCTCTAAAGGAAACACTCCCTTAGTCTAAGATTTGTCGCCAACAAAGTTGCCCATGGTTACCCCTAACGAAGTAAGTTCATCTTTGGAGCGATGTAATGCTTTCATGATAGAAACGGGTATGATGTTGACCGTTGTTCCACAGTGGACAAAAATTTTGGAAATCGGGTATCCTTCAATATGGGTTGTGACGTATAACGACTTCAAGTGATGAAGATTAACAGATGAAGAATGGGGAAATAGTTCAGCGAGAGCTGTTTTAAGTTTATCCTCTTTGTTTATTTGCTCAGTTTCTTTGGTGACCATAAAATCGACTTGTGTGGCCTCCTCGACAATCATGTCACCATCCAGGAAATTTAGTTGGGATGTTGTCTGTCGTAATTGTACGGGTAAGACATGGACCATCATGATTCTTATGTTGTCGAGGACCGAAGAGCCCATCAGGTCGTGGTCTTCATCCTCTGGATTTTTGGGTGAAATGTCTTGCTCATGGGCATTACTCGCTTGGCCATCTTCGGCTGCAGCGAAAGCACGTTCATGCGACATGTTTGTCGGAGTCGTTTTGTTTTGAATTTTGACTACTAGCTCTTTCAACGTTGAGACTTGATCATGCGCTTGTAAAGCCTTGCGAGTTCGCTCCTGATATGTGATGCGAGTGTCTCTTATGTCCAAGTAAGCATCTAAACACGCCATGCGGTTTTTTTCATCGGCTGTAAGCCCGAAAAGGGAAACGGTTGAGAAAACTTCAAAATGGTACCGTAGATATTGGAGGTCCTTGAGAGAGAAAGGAAGATCGACAGTATAAATCAATATATGGTTCTACCTCAAAGCCGAGAACTCGAGCTTCACGTATATGTTAGAACTTAGCCTTCATTCTCAAATCTGACCACTTTTGGATGATCTATTCAGCATCAGGGTAGCCTTCATTCTCAAATCTGACCACTTTTGGATGATCTATTCAGCATCAGGGGAGGTTAACGCCAGATCAAGAGATTCTTGGCATGTATTTGGCATTCCAAAGCCTTCGTGAGAAACGGCGGGTAACGATTTCGTCTAACTTTAATTAATGGCTCTTGTAGGGGTAACAAAGGAAGTTTGCTTTCGGCTTCTTTTCGGAAGTGCTCGAAGTGAGCTTTCATCTCCCCAGGCCGAAGAAGGAGTTTGATTCACTTCTTGGATTCTTCAATTGTGGTTTCAAAATCACGATTAATTACCTTCTTTCCTTTAAGTAACTCGATCATGATTGTCGGAGGTTGTCGGTCATCTTCATTACCCACCATTTCTTTCGGCTACCATTTGGTAGCTAAGGTAGCCTGGGCTACTTGTCAGCGAGCTATACAGTCTATTATTTGGTGACTACGTTGGACAACACAATATATACACCGATAGGGGAATTGTAGCTATACCAATGCTAGTCGTGTGACTCAGGTGGCTTGAAGGTTCGCTGGTGGGTGAACTTGAGTTGCTAGAGTTGCGCGTATAATAATTTTCATTGTAAAATGGCGTGTCGAAATCAAGTCACCGTTTGGCCGAAGACGGCTTGTTATTTTGTGTTTAAGGGTCGAGCCTATCAAAAACTTTCTGGCGTTAGCCTACACTGAGCATTTTTTTAGATGTTGTTGCAGTTGAAGGCACTAGTTGCAGTGCTTCAGCTCGAAGTGGTTGTTCCTTTGACTCAGTTATGATGACATTTGATTGGAACCGACTACATAAAACCATCGGCCCGTTAGCTTCCTCTGTGTTGGAATCTAACATTGACTCAGCATAAGCTGGGTTTGAAAATTATTTGGGTGTCTCGTTCGAAGATAGATCAATTTTCAATCGTGGGCGAGAATTCTGCTTAAGGACGTACTGTGTCGAGATAAACTCGACTCTTCATTTTCTCTTATCCTTGGGTAGATGAGTATCTACCATGTTTACCATCATTAAAGGGAAATGATCGACATCAACGATCATTGGAAATTTCTTGGGAAACTTGAGTTTGCCATTGTCGATCCAGCTTTGGATGGCATTGCGAAATACGACACAATTGTTTGTCTTATGCTTGTTTAAGTTGTGGTATTTGCAATACATCTTTCCTTTCATATCTTTAGCCTTGGGAATATTATGCCATGGCCAAAGCTTGACGATTTTTGCAAGTAACAACTGGTCGAAGATGGGGTCGGCCTTGGTGATGTTGAAAGTGTAGACCTTTGCCGTTTTGACGGTGGCTTCCACAGAGGCCAAGCAAGTTTTGACATCTTTCGAATTAGTGTGAGCCAACGCTTTGCATATGTTATCTATACTGGCATATTAGGACTCTTCACCTTCGACCAATGCATAACTTACCATTGGGTTTTTGTAAATCGTCCCTCAGGTTGGGGATTTCGAGATTTTCTCTTCTTGAAGCAAACAATCATATTGCTCGACATGTTGAGCCAGTTCATACATATCTCAGAAGTTTGCCCTCAAGAATTTCTTTTTGTCTCTATATCCAGGCCGTTCAGGGCAAGCTTAATAAACTCGACTTCAGGGAGGGGTACTCGGCACTAATTTCTGGCCGATTTAAACCTCATAAGATATTCCATTGGTGACTCGTCGAATAATTCAACCATCTTGGCCAAAGAAGAAATTGACATTTCCATCCTTGGCCGATAGAATTGCTCGTGAAATTTCTCGACTAATTCCTCCCAGCTTTGGACAGAGTTAGGTGGGAGGTTGATGTACCATGCGAACGCTAAGCTGGTTAACAGGAAATTGAACAATCGTAGTTTATGAAAATCACTGTTAACATCTTCACATTAAGCAATGAATCGAGTTACGTGTTTTAACGAGGACAAGGATGATTCTCCAGCGAAAAAGCTAAAGTCTAGAATCTTGAATCCTTTAGGATATTCGAACCTTTCTACAAAGGCTAGATATAGATGAATGGATTTTGGGAACTTCGGCCCCTTTTGTAAAGTCGAATCAATCATTCTCTGGACTTCAACCATGTCAACAAGCGCCAGTTCTGCTCCTCGGTCGATTTTGACCAATCTGCTACTTGGTTCGCCATTTTTTTCTAATTCAATCATTTTGGGCTGAGTAGATCCTGTCTCAGCCTGTATCACTAACAATTGATTATTCTTTAGAAGATGAGGCTGCCTAGGTCGATAGGAGTGTCCAATTTCTTGGACTTTATTAACCAGAACTTCGTGCAATCTGTTGTGCACAACGCTATTATCACATATCTCTTTAAATATGCTTTTTACCTCTCGGTTGAACATTTGCTCAAACTGCTGGGATTGTTCTTCAAATCGTCGCTGGAGAAAAGATCTAGATGGTACTCCACTAATCCTTCAACAAAAACGCCTTTTGTCATTTTGGTGGGGATTTCTGCATCACGAGTCTGACCGCCGAGATTAATTTCCTTTTCTCGGCATGTTGTATTTGTGGCTTCAAGTGTTACGGCAGCATGAGGATTATGTGCCTGTGACAAACCATCTTGTTCTGGGCTTTGGACTGTAGGTGGAAGACTAGTCATTGACTTACCCATGACTGTTTTTTTTTTTTTTTACTGACCATGTTTTAATGGTCATGAACTTTGCAGCTTTAGCACTAGGTCCCATTGGGCATGCCAAAATGTTGACTCTAAAAATTACCAAGCCTACGTGGCGCATAGGCCGAGTAATTAATAAGCTAACTACGTCATTCGATTATGTGCAGGGCGTGCTAACTTGTCGGTCGAGTTCGATCGAGGAGTAAAATATGTTGATGTGGCGTTAGGCGCACTGCTGACTTCTTGATCTTGCGATTATGGCCGAGGAATGAACACATCTTGACCTTTGGGTTCTAAAGCCTGTAGACAAGGCTGCTAGTTTCTTTGAAGTTCACAAATTGTCGGCACTAGGTTCGGTCTCAGTAATTATATTCGTGAGAGTATAAGTACGCCGAACTGATACTAGACTGTACGGACACAAATACTTGAAAGAGATAAATGTCTTGATTGTAAATATAGTTCGGCCATCGGAATACCGAACTCTAAAATGTACTTACGAATATCCAATCATAAAATAAAACTCAGCTTTCAATGTGCAGAGCCTAGTAACTTGGTAACACCTCACTTTGCCGAGAAGGCTGATGAGATGACCCTACCAACAAGGACTTAGAAATCCTTGTTGACCGGGACTTAGATAAATAACCAGTCGGTCTCGAAGCAGTGTTGTCTATCCAAACTGAAGTTGCTCCTCGGTCGGCTGATTTTACGGCTCCAATGCTATCTATCCAAACTGAAGATATCGCTGGTTGCCTTCATAATGTTGTCTATCGAAACTAAAGATGTATTGGCAAGAAGAAATGGGGAGGGAAAAAATCTCAGGGTTGTTGAGAAGCTTTGCGCAGGGTAATTTATGTGTTGATTTGAATGGGCTTTGAATGATGCACTCCCCTCACTAGTTATAGCAGCGAACCCCCTTATGGCCGAACTAGAAATTTACTTGGATTAGAACTCCTCAACCCAATCTAATCAGGTTTCACCCAATTCTAACCCCTATAGGATTTTGAACCAAGCTCCTTAACGAACTAGATTCATCCCCTAATACTAAGCATCCTTAGCTTTAAGACTCCTTGTTGCACTAGGGTTCGACTACCTCACCCTTATCTAAACCAATCCTCTTCGTAATAAGATCCAACCTTGACTGGACAGCCCATGACAAGATTCTAGATGAATGTTACTGGACCGAGAACGACTCAAAGCTCGGCCCAAAATATTATTTTGGGCCTAAACAAATGTATAGAATGTTAATATAATAAGCTTATAAATTCTCTCACGTACAAGTTTATTTTTTCCTAAACAAGCGATATTATCTCACTAAGGGGGTGGGGGACTGGACTAAGGCTAACAATGGGCGAGCCATAATAATATGGTTCAAATTCGTTTTTGACGAGAATCGAACCTACGATCTCTAACTTACAAGTGAAGAAGAATATGATTGGATTGTAATATTAAAGAGTCACGTACAAGTTCATATCACTAAACCGGGCTTTTCGTATTTTGCAAAGGCATAAAGCAAGCGAAGCCCAAAATATTGCAAGTTGGGGCCGAAAAAAGCAAACTAGGAAACTTCGGCCTCACCCTCAGTGATATCTCTGAGACGCGGACGCGAACGCGAAACGCGTGTATCGCAAGTCCAAAACGCACAAAAGCTCGAGTCTCTTCCTCCGATCAAAAACCCAAACCCTAGAAAGTCAAATTCCCCCCAAAAAAATCCCCAAATTCCATCATGGGAAACACCGAGAAGCTGATGAACCAGATCATGGAGCTCAAATTCACCTCCAAGTCGCTCCAGCGCCAGGCCAGGAAGTGCGAGAAGGAGGAGAAATCCGAGAAGCTCAAGATCAAGAAGGCAATGGAGAAAGGCAACGTCGACGGCGCCCGGATCTACGCCGAGAACGCGATCCGGAAGCGCACCGAGCAGATGAACTACCTCCGCCTCGCCTCGCGGCTCGACGCCGTGGTGGCGCGGCTCGACACCCAGGCCAAGATGTTCACCATCAACAAGTCAATGGGCAATATCGTCAAATCGCTCGAGTCGTCGCTGGCCACCGGAAACCTCCAGAAGATGTCGGAGACCATGGACTCGTTCGAGAAGCAGTTCGTGAACATGGAGGTTCAGGCCGAGTTCATGGAGACCGCTATGGCTGGCTCCACCTCGCTTTCGACACCGGAAGGTGAGGTCAATAGCTTGATGCAACAGGTTGCGGATGACTATGGCCTTGAGGTGTCCGTTGGCCTGCCTCAGCCAGCTGCACATGCCGTGCCCGCCAAGGAAACCGAGAAGGTCGACGAGGACGACCTCTCCAGGAGGCTTGCGGAGCTCAAGGCTAGAGGTTAAATTAGCAAAGCGATCAGCTTGCATTGCGAATTAGAATATATATGATATGCTTTTGTATTTGTATTCATTGCTAATTATGAGTTATGGCTCGTGTTGGAACAATTTGCAACTTGATATTTGTGTATATTTAACGAATTTGAATTCGCTGCCATATACTACTACGGGGATTTTCTTTGCATTCGAGTCACTGTTTGTATTTCTTCATTATATGTATAATAGCTAAGTGCTGTGTGCCTGTGCTTATTGAGAATGAGCTTACAATTTTTTTGATTGAGTGAATTGGCCGATTGGGACTGGTTGGTGGATCTTGGATGTTGCTGCCTTTTTCTGTTTCGCTCGGGGAGAAACACCATTTGCTTAAGTTGCAAGTGCTGTTTGTGATGTGATATTATGAACGAATTTCTTTATGGGCACAAGGATTTCGATGTATGATTTCTGATTGTTGCTCACGGGCACTAGTGTTTCTAGATACTTTGGAGTACATTATAATTTCTGTTGATTGGAATTAGGATCAATGTTTGTTGAAATACATGTATGTTAATTGGCTGAATTAGCTTTTAGTCGTCTTATGCACTATTCAGGTTTTCTGAGGAAGGATGTGTTTTGATATCTGTTGCTCCATTTTGTGCTTAGTGTTTTTGACTATGATCATGAACTTTGACATTCTTGATTTTGGCGTATAAAAGCTTATATGTAATTGTACATTACAGTCAGAACTTTCTTCATGTTTTATGTCTGTTGAATCTGTTGATGCATTGCAATTTTTATGTCCTTGGTTTTTTAAGACATCCACCTTATTTTATGGTAATTAATTATTGCTTGTAACAATCTGGCATGAAATGGTACAGTGTCTTGAGAGAATGTCGTGCTTCGATGCTGATCCATGCACTTTTTTTCTGAGTGAACCTTTGTTAGTTTGTGTATATGCATGAAAACTAGTGATAGTTGCTTCATATTAGAAATGATACCGTCGATGAGTAGTTTCTCATGGATGTATGCTGGTTGGTTTGTAATCTGTGCGACTCAGATGCATATTTACTATCATGAAAGTTGGGCAAGAGCAAAGCTTTCTGGTCTGGAATTTATTTTCTCACATTCTGCAATTTAGTACTGCATTCAGATGAATTGCAAGATGTGATTTCGTTCTTGTGTTTATATGTTGTGATTTCGTTCTTGCATTTATATGTTGTGATTTCGTTCTTGCATTTATATGTTATGATTTTGTTCTTTCGTTTACATGTGACTTCGTTCTTGTGTTTACATGTTGTGATTTCGTTCTTGAGCTTATATGTTGTGATTTCGTTGCGGTTTAAGATTGTGGAATATGATTACCATCTTGTTAGATGTTATTGTTAGTCTTGTTAAAACACTCATTACTATCATGAATTGAATTCAATGGAGGTTTGTGTTTATAAAGGCTGATGGGAAAGCCACCTATCTAGTTTGTAAATTGTTCATTTGTTCATTTGTTCAGTTCTATTTGTGCATCTAACTAAAAGCATTTGAAATAACGTTAAAAATGCTTATAGGTTAAGGATGTATCACTTGCTTTACAGAAGCACCTCCAGTTTTCTTTTTTTCAGAAAGCACTTGGATATTTACTAAAAGTTTGAACGTGTCTTTGCTTCTAGTAAAAGCACTTTATATCAGAAGTGATTTTTAGAGAAACGTTTTCAAAGTAGACCTGAGAGAGCCCGCCTGCTCTGCAGGGGTTGTCCAAAAATCCAAGTCATTATTGGATCTGGGTTACACGTTTTTGACACGTTGTCTTATGTCAAAGATTATGTTTGCTAAAATTCTCCCAAGTCCGAAATTATTTGACTATTCAAATTAAATTTAGTGCTTATTTTTGTACCAGTATTCATTTATTTTCTTCAATACAAATGAATGTTTAATGATTGTTTAACACAAATCATTAAAACAAATGATACCATCCACAAAGGAAGTGGGGAAATGGATCAAGTCTTACAATATTCCAACTATAATAATGTAGTTTAAATTCGCCTTCAGCGAGAATCAAACCTAAAATCTCTCACTTACAAGTAAAGAGGAATATCACTAAACCGTAATATTAAGTGGCAAATGTGTTAATGATTTTATATTTGTTTAATTTTGTGCAAGGATGATCTAAGAATGATGTACAAAAATATACACAGTTCAAAGTAGACCTACAAAATAGGTGTCAAAATATTTGTCAAAAACGTATGTCTCTGGATTCTAAAAGCAAGAAAAGAGAAATGCAACTGAATTATCTGGATAGCTTAAGTATACATGAAAACAATCAATCAAAAGCAGAAAGACTAGCTTATAGTTATACATTCAAAATCCTTTAGTCTTGGGAGCAGTCGTTTCAGTTTCTCTGGTGCCCGAAGGTAACCAAGCTCCCGAGCCTTCTGAAACTCTTCTGAACTCTCCGAAAGAGTTTTGTAGGGGCAGGGGATACATGAAACCCAATGGCATCTATGTACCAACCATTTCTTCCCTTCAACCCAACAATTTTTCCTCCTTCAACGTTGTAAGTAAACGTTGTGCCTTCCTCTATCCCAAATGGTCCGAACGTTCTTCGATTGCTCTGAAATTTAAGCGAACGGATGATAGCTGTGCCGCCGTACGCCAACAGACAGTAGTTCCCAGTCACACTGACTAGGTGCTCATCCGGATACTCCAACTTTATCTGCAAGGCATGTCTTGAGTTCAAATCTTCATGACAATACTTGTCCAAATAAAATGAAAACTACGAGCTGCGAGGCAGACCTCCGCGGTCTGAGTGCCTCCGCGGCCTCCATGTGCATCGGCTTTGACAGGCTTGCCGTTTTTATCATACACCACGGTGATGGAGTCGATGCATTGGCCATAAACAACCGTGATTTCTCTCACGCCATTGTAGATGCCGTCGTCCCAAGGAGTTCCACCATTTCCTCCCCATGGTCCCACTACCGTGGTCTTCCTCTTCCCACCTTCCTACATAAAAAGTTACACCAGTTTCCTTGTTTCAAAGTACGTTGAAACAAAATCATAGTTTTAATAGGTAAATAAAGTTGATGATCAAGTGCATAACAACGTAGAAAATGGTGGAGTCGGCCTTCCTCTTTAACCGACTATCTTTTGGATTCAAACTCTTTCCTATTCTTTTGTGACGTAGATTAGAATAGTAATATCGCTTGTAATAATAAAACAAAGAAAGCACAACAACAAAGTAAGAAGTAGATGTGGAAAAGAAGAGCTTAATGCTTACCTTTGTGCTTAACGGAAGCATGATAAACACAGAGAAGAAGTAAGAAAAGAAGGCTTTATATAGAGAGAATATGTGAAAGAAAAGAAGGGGCTTCTTATTGAGAGTATATAAACACACACAGGGACAGATATATGGTTAAGGTTAGGGGACGCACACTTTTGACACCCGCTTTTACGGGCCTCACTTCGTAATGTATTTTAACGATCTAATCATTTATCTTTAATGTTTTATCTTTATCTACTAAAGTCACCCAAATCCTAAACATATGATCGTTAGAGTAAATTTAGTGTTTCTTTGTAGATCCATATTCATCTATATTCTTCACCACAAATGAATGTATTAATAGTTTTGGATTTGTCTAATTTTTTGCAAGAGTGATCTATGAGTGATGAACTAAATATAGATCGTTCGGATCGTTCAAATACATTACAAAGTGGACCCTATAAATTGAATGTGAAAACATATGTTAATTGGTGAGTGCTAAGTATGGTGGGGGGATAGTATCTGATTCTATTCAAGCAATTCTAGCAATACGCAGGAACTCGGAATCATGCTTTTGCTTTATACATTTGAGAACGGTTGTGGTGGTCATCACTCTAGTCAATATCGCTAGAAAAGCATATATTTGAATATATCTTGGGATCCTCAAATCGTGTTTGTTTATCGTATATTTTGCAGTCAGTTTTCGTCGAGTACTATTCATATTTAATTTTAAATAAAGTATTTAAAATAATTTCTAACCGCACGATATACGACGAACGGATACGATTTGAGGATCCTCAGGTTCCTCACAAAGAGGATCCGGAGAGGATCCTCATTCGTAAAAGATTTCAAGTGCAAAAATTAGCACTCTTAATTACTGAGTTACAAACTTCAAGTTCTTTCGACCGAAAATGATAAACATATATATTTTTCCTTCTCCTACAAACTTTTATCTAATTATGTCAAATTTTTTTTTTTTTAACAAAATTATGTATGTTTTTTCCGTTTAATTTTACTCAATCGATGACCATAAATAAAGAGAAAGGTGTAAAAGGCTAAGAAAACGTGTGTTAAAATCAGCTCGATTCTTTGCCAAAAACAAAAATGAGATGAAACCATGGTGACCGTAATAGCATCTAAATTAAAAAGTGCCACTTGGTGGACATCTAAAGTGGATGACACTGAAATCGAATTAGGTGTTGGGGTGATGCTAGAAAGACTATTTTTCAGATCAAATTTTCTAAACCACATGATATAGCGATTGATACTTGAATTCCTTGTTTAAATCATTAAAAATAGAACTTAACCATCAATTGTCACATCATGTAGTTTACAAAATATAGTCCCCCCAACATTTTCCTTAGTTGTTTACACTTCATATATATATATATATAGTCCCCCTAACATTTTCTTTAGTTGTTTACACTTCATATATCATGTAGTTTACAAAATATAATCCCCCTAACATTTTCCTGAGTTGTCTAAAGGAAGGAGGTGGGCTAAGTCTCATAATGGGCTTGCATAATATGGTTTAAATTTGCTTTTGACGAGAAATGAACCTAAGACCTCTCACTTATAAGTGAAGAGAAATATTACTTGACCGTAACACTAAATGGCAACACCATGTGTCACTTTCTACACCAAAAATAAATAAAAAAAATAAAAAGAAAACAAGAATTTATAATGCTTTTACCTAGAGATTAAAGATGAAAAGCATAAAATAATATTTCAAAGACATTAAATGTGTTGCTTTTTGTGTAAAAAGTCACACACAACATTAGATAAAGTAAGAAGGTTCAAATGCAAATGTTAGTGCAAGGGTTGCTAGCATTTCTCTTGTTCTACATTTTGGAATTGTAGATATCTCGGTATATTGTGAATGTGATCCTGTGGTGCTAAGTGTAGAACTTTTTCCGATTCCTATCCCTCTCTTCTCCACTTTCTGATTGTAGGCATCTGGGCTAAGTAATTCCTTGACAAAAGTAACATTCAAACAGAATAATCCCCTTTACACAAACCCTATCACCGCTTGTATACAACCACGGAGAGTTGTTTACCGTGAGGTTACAAAATAGGGTTACGTAGCTCAGCAAATCCCAATCGTCAAAATTGACGGTATACCTTGAATCCTCCTCTAGGAGCTAAAAATCATCCTAGTGTTGCACTGTTTCATAAGAACGAAAACCCCGGCTTCTTGTTCAAAAGTTCTAGTACGGGATACAAGCTTGTAACTCAAGGAGGTAAAAGAATCATTTACAAGATCCTACTTTCGTATCTCCCTCCCCTAGGATTGCTTGTATAACAAGAAAACAATGTTAGCTCTCGAATCAATCAATAATAAAACACTCCAAATATTCAACACTAACATAACCAGAGTTGCAAGTGTGCTTTTGTAGTTTTGGAAATCTCCACCTCTATTTATGGGAAGATAGCTCAAAAATAACTAAACTAAATGAAAAACTTTAAAGGATGACCGCACTCGTATAATCTCCCCAGAAAAATAATCTTCAAATTGGATTCCAAAATGAATCAATTCATTGTCACACAAAAGTAAACTTAAAGCTGAAATATAAGTTTTGATATTTAAAAGTTAAAATGTAAACCTTAGCGGGATGCCTCCTTACCATCTTTGTCAGATTTCCATTTCAATCTAAAACAAGTGATCTCATTAACCCTTGGATGTGACTTCAACCAAGCCATCCATGGAGCAACGTGTTTGGTCGCTTTCAAGTTCACCATCCTGGCGTCCTTTAAGAAGTGTCTCCAACACTTATTGGTTGAATTCATACTTGTGCAGCAGGTTGGATCCTCCTTTCTGGTAATCTTCTCACGTACCAACTGTAGTTCAAGTAAAAACAACGGCCGAGAAAACAAAATGTCACTTTATTCTTTGATGGCTCAATCTCACTCTACATGGTGGACTTAATTGAAGGATCCATGATCCGAAAAAGAATCCACAGTATGCAAATTGCGGATAATGTAATAGGTTAGCAATTAGCAAAATGGATGCAAGGAAACTACCATACCTTGAGGAATTCACTGCTGGAAGACGACACTATAGATAGGGTCTCCAGCTGCCGTTTCTGCAATGAACTATCTAATAGTTCTTCGGTACCCACTGATGATTGGATTAATTCAAATTTGAGACCACAGTTTGGAGGAAGTGAAATTTTTCTAATATTTTCGTGGATGATGACATTCTGGATTGGACAATGAAAGCATGTAAGATAAGATAAATTAAGAGAAGCAGAAATGAGTTACAATTGTTAATAACAAAAGGAAATTACCTTATTGGTGTAAACAACCAGTTTAAAGGCTCTATGATCCAACTTTCCAAGAAATTCTCGCATCTTAAGAAACCATTCAGGCTCAGATATGAAGTTTCTTACTGCTGCAAATGAAAGCTTGGCCTCCTTCAAACTTACAGGATTCAGAAAAGAAAAGGGCATTTCATCACCTTCATACTCAAATGAAAGAAGATTAGGAGTATCAATTTCAACATCCGCTAGTTTCTTGCAACCTCTTAATACTAGACTTTTCAGCCGATGGCTTGCAATTCTTATATTTTTCAAGTTGAGGCATTTATGTAGATCCAGTTTCTCCAGGAGAGGAAACTTAAAGAACCGATCACGAAATTGGTTGTCTGTCATTCTACTGTCCTCTAATGTCAGTCTTTTAAGAGACTCACATGCAGCCAACTTAATTTTGCAGGACATGTATTTCTTCCCGCAAAACCAAAATGTTTCAAGACTTGGAGCTTTGATTTCAATCATCGCTAGTCCATGGCAGTAGTGTACTTCAACCCTATAAAGTTTAAGGAGACTTGAAATCTGCAGATTATTTAACCCCGAGCAAAGTATGAGTCTCAAATCGTTAATTAGAGGGCAGCTGGTAATGAGATTTATAATTATTGATTCATCAAAATGGATTTTTCGCAGATACAGCTTTTGCAGATTAGGAAGCTTTATATTACTGGAAGTATCCACTCTACAGCCTTCTAGCCTTAATCCAGTTATGGTTTCCGAAGCAAAGACATTCCTAGGCACCATGTAGCGACCGCATATTTTCTTGTGAGCATGGAAACCAATCTCTTTTGTTTTATTTTCAGCTGCAAGTCTAATCCATTTTTCAATACGATGAGGCATATCTTGATCAAACGAGTTCACATGCAGCACAAGCTTATATATACCCAAATTACGGTCAAAGTGGCTCTGGAGAGATTTGTCAACAAACTCCTTAAACATCGCATTGCATTTCCTCTTATCTTTAACTCCCTCTGGTTTTTGAAACTTCCGCTGATCGAATGCCAAAACAGAGAATGAGGTCCACAAGTCCCTCCACCTCTTTGACAAGGTACTGGTTCGAGCGGCATCTTTTGTACTACGAAGGAGAGACAGGATGAGATGGATCACAGTTTCGGGCAAGTGCGAGATATAATCCACGCACTCAACTCTTATCTCCACACCATTCAAATTTACGGTCCCTTTCGTTTGTTTAAGCTTAACATTCTTGTCAATCATGCTTAATTCTCCTCTCTTTCTTTTTCTTTCAATTCCAGATGCTTCTGTACACAAATCAATACCTAACGCGCCAGAGACGCTTTCCCTTTTCCTCCTCTTCCTATCACGAGGTACTCCTAAATTTTTATGCAGGGCTCTCTTCAACATTATCTATCAACTACCTGAAAGGGACCTGATTGAAAATTATTTATCTGTTATCATCAAATATTTTATCTCCTTCAAAAAAAAAAAAAAAAAAAAAATTCCAATTTCCACAAAAAAAACTCAAAACACAAAGACATACATAGAACATGATTAAATTACTCAGCAAATAAAACCCAGATTAAGTTACAAGAAAAAAAAAATTAGGGTTCTTTCAAGAAAAACAAGCGACAAGAAAACAATTTCCACAAAAAAAATCAAACCACAAACACATACATAGAACATGATTAAGTTATCAGCAAATAAAAACCCAGATTAAATTACAAGATAAACAAAAATTAGGGTTCTTTTCAGAAAACAAGCATCAATCTTGGACCTGGAAATTGGATAGAAAAACAGATGATCGCCGTCGAATACCAATTGAATTTGAGCAAGGAAGATAAATTGAAAGGAATAAGAATTGTGAGGATGGAAATACCTGGTCCGGCGGTCTCCCCAAGAATAATCTGTACGAGAGTCGGAGTGTGGGTTAGGGTTTATACGGTCCTGCATCAGCAATTCAACCGGCATGGTGTACTGCTCGACTTCTCATCCGCTCTCAATTACGTTTCCACCTGTTTATCTTTATAGTTCAGGGATTTTTTTTTTTTTTTTTTTTTTTTTTTTTTTTAATTCACTCTTATGGAAAATTTTGGGAACGGCCCATTATTAATAGCCCACAACGAGTTTTGTACCTATTTTATTTTAGGATTAAATACCTAAAACTCTTTCCAACTTTTTAGTGTCAGTCCAAATTAGTTTTAACATTTTTAAACATTCTAAACTAGTACCAAACTTATTAAAAATGTCACATCCGTTGAGCCTTAATTACTTTTTCTTTTTCTTTGTTTTTTCAAACATGGATTATATTCAAACCCAAACTCGATGTACCATGGACAATATTAATATTAGTTGCCTCAAAATCTAAATTTGAAACATAAATTATATAAAATGAAACCCAATGATCAAATAGGTATTGAATTGAATTGAAAATTAACCCAAATTGAATTGCATGAGGAGGGCAATCTCTTAACGGAGAAGAGGGTTAAGAATTCAAATATGGTTTCAATGAATTGTTTCTACTCATGTGATTTCCTTATTTGCCGATTCTCGGCTCGTAAATCTTTCAGTTCTTCTTTGCAGGCGATGAAGATGGTGGTCATCACATCATGGCAATTCACACCATTTCAGCAAAGTCCATGACTTTCTTCTTGATGTTGGCGGCTTGAGTTGTAGGGTGGAGTTGGTGGACTTGCATTAGGTTTGGAGGTGATAGCATGATGCAGATGGTGGTAACCGTTGGTTGGTGGAGCCTATGCTTCCATGACCTTCTATGGATTTTGGAGACAAAGTAAGCCTAGTTAATGTAACAAATTTTTAACTGAGGCTTAAGAGATGTGACATATCCAATAGGTGGCATACTTATTTGGAATGTTAAAAAATGTTGAGACCAATTTAGAATAACACTAAAAGGTTGAGGGGTTTTAAGTATTTAATCCTTTATTTTATGGAAATTTTTTTGCAAATTTTTTTTTCTACTTTTACACACTTTTGTTTATATTTAATATTTGGTAATAATGAATTAAAGAAAAGTAAGATAAAAAATATGCAGTGTGTAAAAAAAAATAGTGTGGGGAAATCCATTCCCAGCATATATGGGCAGGGGCTACAATTTTGAAACCCAACCATGCCTCGACCCATAGAAGTCTTTAGGTTTGAAATGGTTTGCCCCAAACTTGTTTTGAGCCTAAAGTTTTAGGGGTGAATTGAGTCAGACAAACTCATTATTGACCATTATTCTTAACTTCGTTTTCTCTTCCCAATATTGTTTGTACATACATACATACATACATACATACATATATACTGAAAATAGAATTTATTATTGACTTTTGAAAACTTACAATTGACTAATAAAATTTACTGAAAGAACTTGATGATGGTGCTCGTAAGCATCCTTCTTCTTTTCTAGAATGAGAGTGTAATATTTGATTTCTTTGAATACAGTGTGAACTCAAAGAAAATTTGAACTGGAGAAAAGAGATGGAAATTAACTTGTTTTCTTTGCCTCAGAGACTTCCTCTTATAGACTTGGAGAAAAGAGATGGAAATTACCATTTTATGGACTCACTCTATTTCTGACTAACTAGTTTTGTAAAATGTAATTTTGCTCATAGTTTAAAAGTATTTTTAATATAACTTGTAGAAATTTTATTAAAAATTCATTTTCATTGCACTTTCTATTGATAATTATGATTATATTTAGAAAGCAAAAAATACAATGAAAACAAATTTTAGAAGAAATCACTCATATCTAAGTGGACATAAGGGAATAGGATAAAGCCCAAACCACACCATAGACAAAGGGGCAAACGACCCAGATTATATTCAACCCATAATTTGCAAGACATTCAACATCTATAGTTGCAAGGTCATGAAGAACCCGTTTGGGGGCCAGCTAGGATAGGTTATGACCAATTAAAATGGCTACAAATCTTAATCCTTGTTGGATGAAACAAAGTGTAACATGGACTGGATTCCGGATCTTGTACTTGTGTCCAAAATAGCAACGGCTATGTACCCGACCAAAGACATGGGTTATGAGTCTTGCAAGCCTCTTTTTGCGAATGTGAAGATGTAATCTTTCCCTTTCTTTTTTTCCTACTTTCTTCTTTGCTATGGTTCCTTACCTTATCTTCTTTTCCACTTTGTCTTCATGAAATACTAATGGATCTTTGTAATTCACATAAAACCCGAATCAATCTCAACCCAATAACCACCACAACATTTTGGTTGGCATCGGACTTTGCACCTCATTCTCACTAGAGAATTGAATTTTTTTGTCGCCACCAAACCCTAACCAAAACTAGGCAACACCAGCTAATCTAAAATCAAATTTGTAGGTTTGAAAGGGCCATGGATTATGGGTCGCAAGCAGGGTCTTGGGTGGATCGTCGGAGAATGACGTCATGGGCGAGTAACGAGCTGGGTGTTGAGTACGTCGTCGTAACAGCGTCATGAGCGACATGACGGTGTTGAGTGTGGGTCGTGAGAAAAATTGCCACTTTTACAAAGCAAAAATAGCAAAAAACTAAAAGTCGACCCGGATCCGACATGGCTGATAGTTTTAAATCCAAGCCCTATCTGATTGAGTCAATCTACACCAGACAATGGACAAAAAACCCAACCTATCAAATCTAATCCTAACCTAACAAGTCCAGAATAATTCATGTTATCCTGTCTAGCCCCCCAAACGTGCTTGAAAAATCTAAATCATAAGTTTAAGGGAGAGTGTTCAAATAAGATTTTAAATGATTTTGAAGGAGTTATAAATCTATAGAAATTCATTAATTTTGAGAGAGTTTTTGAGACTTCACATAGGTTTCAGTGAATTCTGTTTGGAATTTAATGGGGTTTGTGAGTCTTTATTATAGGCTTTACTGTGCTTGCATGTATTCTCATGAACTTTTAATGCCTTATTTAATGGGCATTTCACTAGTTTTAAAATTTTGAAATAATGGTAGGCCATCATGTGTGATGTTGGTGGTGGCAGTGATAGAGGTGGTGATGGAAGTAGCGGTGGGGATGGTCGTGACAAGGAAGGGTGGCAGTGAGGACAATGGTAGTTTCAGTGGTGATGGCGATGATGGTAGGGTGATGGTGAAGATGGTGCTGGAAGTGGTGGTGGTGATGGTGGTAGTGATAGTGGCAAGTTGTGTCATGGTGGTAGGGTAGTGACGGCTGTGACAAGGTGGTGATGGGGACAATGGTTGTTTTAGTGGCTATGGCGGTGAAAGTGGTAAAGTAATGGCATCAACCGTGATGAAGGCAATTGTGGTGGTTGTGGTGGTGGCGACATGATGGGCGTGAAAGTGGGATGGCATGGTAGTGGGAATGGTGGGTGGTGGGGGAAGATACTAGTGATAGTAAAGATGGTGTGATTATCCCATAAGAAAGGGAAAAATAAAATCCATCAAAATCTTGAAAGGAAGGCATAATTTGTCATGGCCTAAAATACACTACAAATTAACTAAAATGTACCAAAATCTTTCACTTTTTGAAGTACTTTAAAAACTTTCATAATAAAAAAGTACTAAAAAAATCTACCAAATTAATTGATTGCACCTATACTTTTATAGATTTCTTTAGCATCATTATTGAATACACTAGAAAAAATATTTGGACTTTACTATGCGGATTGAATGTATTAGTTGAAACAAGCATAAATAATTTTCACATAAAGTAAACGAAATTGGCGGCATGAACGGAATGATATCCTGAAATGTTGCTTAGTAAATTCAACAAGATCATGAATGAACATAGGAGTCTTCAAATAATATAAGCAACATATGGTTGATTGGGGCTAGTAAGATCAGCAGTTTAGTTTTTATATAGATTCAATTCAGCTAATGTGAAAAGGCATTGTACAACTAATTATAAAAGCCATGATCGCAAAACATACTCTGTTTCCATAAGAAACAAAAGCAGCATGTAGTTTACATATATTTTGTATGTGCAATCAACATGGCAAAATACATATCCTACAAGCTATGTACCTGTTTCAGTAGTTAACAAAAAAATATAAAAAGTTTTATGTTCAAGTCCCAACAGCTATTACAAATGTTTAAACCAAAATATATGCAGATTCCCTTGCACCAGTTGATCATGAAGACTTTGGCAGTTTATTTCTTTTAAGAGTGGACATCATTCGCACTACAACAAAAAACATAAACCATAATTTAATAACTGTCGTTATAATGGGTGCTATTTAGGCGTGTGAGCGAAAAACAAACTGTAATTTCCCTATCTTTCATTTTTTTAGTCTGAAATCTGCTTTTGTGCGTGGCTATCAATGTTTTGTCTGTTGGTTCAATTTTGGGGACAACCAATTTGGTGAATTATCCAGTAATTATGACAAAATTCGTTGTCTCTGCTTATTCCCTACGAGCCTTTTTGCCATGAATCAAGGTACAAAGGTTAGAGAGATACGTGATAAACACGAAAAAAAAGTGCTAAACAGTGATGTGAAAAGATTATTCAAGCCTTTTTTATGAGTAGCAAAACATATTCATTATACCCAAGAGAGGCAAGTATATCAAGATTTACACATAAGAACATTAATTGAGAGGAAAATTTCACCTGTTAGATTAGTTCGGTTGATTAGGGAACAACACTCTCTTCGAACTCTTACTAGACGTAACTTAGTGGGGTTGCTAATTTAATCGTTGCAAGGGCGTCAATGGGGTAAGGGTTGCTTCACCCATAATCCGTTTTCCTGTGGTGGCAGCAGGTGTCTGTGGTTCAATTGAGGTAATTATTGAGTTTAAGGGTGCCTGGTCTTCAAGCAGTCCATGACCTATGAAGTTCGTTTCCAAAGTCATTGTTTTGATTTCCAAAATGGACTTGAAATTTTTTTTTTTTTTTTTTTTTTGCCAACCAATTTTTTATTAGATTTGACGATACTCCTTGGTTAAATCGAATCCAACAATCGTTGCATGGCATGCGAAACTTGCACTCTGTTATAAAATTGCATGATTTTCAAATCATTAGAGACATTTAAGCATCATCTCGCAAACATGAAAGTATAAACAGACAAATAAACAAACCATAGGGCGTTTTTTATGAGCAGCAAAACATATTCATTATACCCAAGAGAGGCAAGTATATCAAGATTTACACATAAGAACATTAATTGAGAGGAAAATTTCACCTGTTAGATTAGTCCCGTTGATTAGGGAACAACACTCTCTTCGAACTCTTACTGGACGTAACTTACTTGGGTTGCTGATTTAATCGTTGCAAGGGCGTCAATGGGGTAAGGGTTGCTTTACCCATAATATGTTTTCCTGTGGTGGCAACAGGTGTCTATGGTTCGATTAAGGCAATTATTGGGTTTGAGGGTGCCTAGTCTTCAAGCAGTCCATGACCTATGAAGTTCATTTCCAAAGTCATTGTTTTGATTTCCAAAATGGGCTTGAAATTTTTTTTTTTTTTTTTTTGCCAACCAATTTTTTTTCAAATTTGACGGTACCACCAAAAGATCTTCATACTCGTCGTCTATACCAGACTGTGGCAAGAAACACCAAGTAGCTTTTTGGCTTGCTTTCCTATCATCAAGAAGTAGAGTTGGTTCGTTCATTTTGAACCTATGCAAGAGAAGATGATACTATGTTAGTCAGTTAAGTAATCCACAGTTGCAAGGAACACCATATTTATCGGAAAAAGTTATAAATGATGTAAAAGAACATTACCATGGTTTAGGTAATTTTTTTATGAAACCATGCTCATGGCACTCAAACGACCCAGATGCTTTCTTGACAGCTTTATGGTAAGACGGGCACGACTTATATCACCATCCCTTGGTTAAATCGAATCCAACAATCGTTGCATGGCATACGAAACTTGCACTCTGTTATAAAATCACATGATTTTCAAATCATTAGAGACATTTAAGCATCATCTCGGAAACATGAAAGTATAAGCAGACAAATAAACAAACCATAGGGCATTTTGCTAGCGCAACACAATACGCAACAACAAATAAGAGGCATTTTGCCAATTAATACTGACAATTAAGCAAGATGCAGCACAAAAATTCAATTAAAAAAAAATGATTTTTGTTAATAGGTTGACAAAAACGGACTAACCTTGTTCAATGCAGGGTTAAGCAAAAACAATTGTCAATTGTTTTTAACTCAGAATCAACATTGATAGCACACCCCATAAACATGTCAGCTGAGGTGGGTAGGATTTGAACTTGTGATTTTAGATGCTCAAACTTGTTTTGCGCATATTTAAGGTGAGATTTATTGAAAAAATATAAATGCATAAAATATTAAAGAAGGATTGTTGATTTACGGCTGTTTGTATTCGCAAAGCTATGCAATGTCAGGATTGAAAAAACAAACGGTTGATCATGTGCTTTCAAGAACATGTTTTCCTATAAATAAAACATAACAATCAACAAACTGAAATTTGAAGTAACTAAATAAAGTGTGTTGGGTTATAACCTTGGTTTTGTTTGACTTTAAGGGTAGTCAAAGCAACGAAGATGGGTGGCAAAAGTGATTGTATTGCACTGTTCTCAAAACTCGTTGCAATTTATGTCCATAAGGTGACCTTTACTTCTTCTCCTTTGTAATTAATAGGTAGAGTGATCGTTTTCTATATGTCATATATATAATGTTACATGTGCAAATTGCAATAAGAATTTAATACAAGCATAACTTACTTGATATTTTGGAGCTTAAGATTTCTTTCCTTCGTAATTCTTGTGCTCTAGATAGTGACCTCTTCAGTCGGTTGTATAGCCGTCAAGCAACTAAATACATCTACAGACGATATTTAGCAACCAGAATGAGGATAGACTAAAGTCAACAAAAAACTTAAAATCATATCTCAGATTTTACAACAGCACTTAAACCCAAATTTGTTACCTGTAAGCTCGGCATTCCTATCAACTCTTTTATAAAGCTGATCAAACTCAATTTAATTAAACCGCTGCATTGGGATCTCTTGGCTTGTTTTGTCAACAAGAACGATTGTGGTTTTCTTGTTCAATTCAACTATGGCAGCATGATGGACAACCTTGCTTGATGTCTTGTTGCGAACAACATGAAATCTGTTAATTTTGTATGTGAAGCCAACTTTCAGATGGTCCAAATAAAATTGGAGCCGCATCCCTTTTCAGAAGGAGAAAAACAAAATTAGACTGAATATTAAATCTGTGTTAACACAGATGGTTTAAGAATCACGTTAATGGCACGTAAAACGCAGTTCCAATTACAAAGATAACATTTAAGATCATATGTAAGACAACAATGGAGATTGTTTTCAGAATCAAACTGTCAGCAATTGAGGCAATTTTGTAAAAACATATTACTAATTAAATCAGGTCGACATTGATTAAACATTAACTGATGAAATATTATTTAAAATTTTAAATGGAAAACAAACTCAAGTGAACTTCAAAAAAAAAAGAAAAACAAAAAAAAACAAAAACAAAATAAGAAAACAAGTTGATAATTCATACTTAGTTTTGTTTGTATAACTCTAAATTCTTCCTTAAATAGAACATAAATTGATATTTCTAGTGAAAATCAAAGAGAGTAAAAGTGTCCATATCGAAAACTTTGAATCTTATCTTTTTAAAAACAAAATTTATTCTAAGTTATGCCATTATATCGGGAAAATGAAATTTTCATTTCTTTTCCATTTGCATGAAATTGTTAACCCAGCATAAAAACAAATTTCATAGTAGTTTGTTAATTGAATCTAGGAAAAAAATTAACTAGACAAATGTTAATTATGTGCAGGCAAAATAGAATTGGCCAAGGAAAAGCACAGAGTAGTTTGTTTATGAATTTTAGAATATATGTGATCACAAAAGTTTTCTGTGCTAACAACACGGTGTGCGCATCTGGAGATATAAAAATGCTGGTATCTAATGATAAGTAAAAGGTCTAAAATTCTCTCCTATTTATTAACGTACACACAATTGAGACTTGTAGCGTTTAGAGACATAAAAATGCTAGTAGCCTCGTAAAACAAACTGACATTGACTCCATCAATCTAGAGAACTGAAGAATTTGAAGCAAATTAAATTCAAAATTGAATAAGCTCATTCATCAAAGAAAAGATTGAGTCATATTTAGAACAATAAACAAAGAGATAGAAAAATAACTCAAAAGCATAAATAGAAACCAAGATACCTTTATGTAAATGTTTCAGAATATCTATATGAATTATGTTTTTTGTATAACCATAAGGCATCTCACTATCGTGAGTAATGACAATTATGAGACCCTTTTTTTGAGGTGACCTTGGATAGCGCAACATATAGTTGCCCATGAGAAAAAAATAGTATATGATAGAAACAACCCAACAAATTTCAAGGATTGTCTTTGGCTTTTTTTTATTGTCATTGCATAGCAAATTACGAGAGGAAATTGTTGCCTTTGCAGAGTAAAGGGATATTTATGTTGAGATGATTCAGTAATTATTCTTGGGATATAAACTTTTTCACCAATGTTGCTCCCCGTTATGATCTTTGCTTCCACAATTCCATCGCTTAATTGCATCACAACCAACCGTGTTCTGTTACACAACATTAATTTAAATTTCTAATCAACATCACGGGGGTACCAACTTTTAAAGCCAACTTGGGGTCCGGCAAACAAGCTAACTCAAGTTGGTTCAGAAATTCCATTGAATAAAAAACATCTAAATTTTCAGAATTTTCTGTTGAAGAAGACATCGGATCAAAACTGAGATACATACAACTTTCCCCGGGAACTATACCCAACATAAAATTGTTTGTTTCAACCACTGTATCATTTCGTGATGTCACAACACCTTTTTCTTCCAAATATGACACATCTCATAATTTGTTTCGAAATTTGTATACACAACTAAATTCATGGCTTTGATGGGATCTTCATCATAACTAATGAGAAATTGCTCAGCCCAAGAGCTTTCTTCATTAGCTGAAGATATAGATTTGGCAGCATCACAGTTTCCAAGTTCCAATATTCAACTTGCAAAATCAGCCAGCTCTCATTTTTCCCGTTCGTTCAAACCTATTATCGAAAGTCTCATGTTTTGCTTAAGAAAGAATACAGTTAAATAAGGCCAAAGGTATGAACTTGTCGATGAAGCTTCAACAATGTCAACCATACTTCCGTTCAGAACAACATGAAGAATTTTCCTAAAATCACCTCCGAAAAGAATTGGTTTATCACCAAATGGCAAATGGGCAAAACCTACTTTTGACCCTTTAAGAACATAACAAATGGACCTATCTGGAGTTTCAAAATATCGTTTATGATTCATTAGGCCTTCATCCCAAACAATGAGAGCAGCATCAATGATTAGTTTTGCAAGATGAGTTCCTTTTTTAATTTCATATATCAAACAATTTGTAACGTTAATGGGATTTTTTTAATCTAGAGTGAGTAGTTCTTCTACCAGGAAGCAAGAAGGAGGCAATTCCAGATGAAGTCATCGCCAAAATAATTTGATAGTGTGATCTAATTCTAGTTATAATGGTGGTCCACAAAAAGTTTTGCATGTTCCACCTTGACCATGCAAAAAAAAAAAAAAAAAAAAAATTGTAGCCAAACTTGTTCTCATTATTTCCACGACATTATCATAAACATGTTTTTACTATTTGCTTAAGTGAATGATTAGCAGCAAGTGCTTCTGTTTCAATGACTCAATATCGTAACTCAACATTTCTTTCAAACTCATTTTCTTAAGTATATCCATCATTAGCTTGTTTGGTTAAGGGAAATGATGCTTCGACAGAGAACTATTAGAAACTGCAAACGATTTTTCTAACTCATACAAAAGGGAATTCTAAGTTATCCTCATACTTAGAGACATCTTGCAACCCAAAATCATTAAGGATGTTTTTGGAAATTTCATCACACATTGTTTTCTAATGCGCTTCAAATAAAGCTAATGGATTAGCAACATCACAAAAGAAAACCAATGTAACAAACAACTGTCTCAATTGAAAGGATGTTGCAGTGACAACTGCTTCTAACATAGCGATATTCCATTCCCTATCATCTCCCAACAAACTAAGTGACATACAACTTGGAATGTAGGCTCAAGAACGCCTTTAACCGTCCTCAAATGATCAAAACTAAAGCTATCTTTCTAATAATTCAGCAATAACCTAAAATAATATAATTCACCAGCAACAGGGTGAACATACGCAACCCTACCCAGAGATTTACTAAGTTTTCTACAAGTCCACTGTTTCTTATCATTTTTCCAAACATACTTGGTAGGAAATTTTTAACATAAGACAATTTACATGCATCAAATTGAGCATTGGTTTCAAACCATAGTGTTAACATTGTGCTTTCAAGATTAAGTTGGTTAACAACATAGTTTAGATCATCAGTCTCCCTAAAAACAATATTTTGGTAAGATGGAAGGTGCACACACAACCTATCAACCAATGGTTCTCTAAAAATGAATATGAAATTGTAACAATCTCCAAATTGCTTCATAAGGGCATAAATATCTGCAATTTAGTACAACATCATCAAATCTTCATCCTCAAAAACAACTCTAGTCCTATCAGCGCCTTTAGTTATGTACTTAAAAGGATACTTGATTGATAACATGATTCAACATTTATATGCGCTTCATATTTCAATAAAACTCATGATTGTAAAGGACAACAAATGCATTATCAAGCTTGATTCCATTTTTCAGAGAAAAAAAAATGATTTTCTATATCTCGACGCTTATATGCAACATAACCATTAGAAACAAATGTTGCTTCATTTGTGAAAAGTTTAGGAAATTTTTTCGAATATTTTTTTTCTTTCATACAAAGCAAAAATTGATTCGCATACCACATGGGCCATGGACCATGTACTGCGACACTGCACCATACCCAGCTTTCTCACATTTTTCATTAGGAATCTTAACCAAAATGATAGAGTCCACATCATAAGGAGAATGATATTTATAATAGTTATTGACCCAGAGCAAGATATGACAATGATGGAATCCTCTTTTTTGGAACTCCACCATGTAAATTACTGGTTTTAAAAAAAAAAAATGCAGAGACATCCAAGAAAAACACTTCGGACTTACGGCAAAAAGATAGAGAAACAAATAAAGAAAACAATTGGTCAAAAGTAATGAACTAGCCAGATTCGACATGGCCAAAAGGTTTTTCTGATTTCATGTATTCAATCATATTGATCTTTGCTTTAAAACTTTTGGAAACTATATGTGTCCTATCTTCAGCCATACAACTAGGTTTATTACACATATCTTCAACAATTTCAGGCCACTTACCACTGCAGGTAAACGTGAAAAATAAATCAAGATTTCTAAAGTGACAACATGTAGCCATGATATCCTGATAATTATTTATTATATATCTAACATTGCCAGCAAACGAAGTTGGCAAAATAACATTTTTGGCAACAGTAGAACTGCTTGCATTTCCTTTTTTTCAATGCTTCATGAATTCTTTTAAGACCTTTTGTTCTCAAAGGAGCTTGATTTGCCCTAATGAAATCTAACCTATATTCTTCAAACGTTGCATATGCATAAACTAAATATTGTTGAAACAATATGCCCTCTTTCAACATGGTGTCATTGTGACCTGGCCTATCCTGAATTTGATAACCCAAAAATGCTCTCATAGATACCTTCCCAGTCTTCAGTGTGAAATTGGCTAATATCCCTAACTATCAAGCCACCTATCTTGTCCCACGCCAGTGGATTATATTGCACATCAAGGTTGCTCTGGGCACAGTACAAACGCAAACGCAAATGACTCGTGGACCCCTCATCAATCCTATCTCTGGTGAGCCCAAATATTATGTAGCATAGGAAACACATTGAAGTCAGAAACCATCAACGGCTTAAAAACAATCCAAATTATAGACAACCACAACTCCCTCGCCAAATAACCACTACAACAAATTGGTCCTTTAGCGAGAAACGTTTTAGCTAGGAAAATTTTAAGTTCTTGCAAAAAGTGAGCTCATTTGGTCTCCTTACATCCCTAAAAAACAGCGAGGAAAAAATAATTTTGGCGAGAAAATTATTTTGTTGCTGTACATAATGTTAGTGAGTCAAAATTGGTCTTCTCGCTCTAGGTTTAGCGGGAATTATATTCCCTTCCTACAAAAATATTAGCGAGGAAACTGTTGTTTTTCTTGCTGAATAAAATTTTTAGCGAGGAAAATGGGTTCTTGCTGTAGCATTCCCGCTATAATTTTCCAAAAGTTTTAAATAGGGCGCCTTTTATTCACACCTACAACGAGAAATTTTATATTTGGGTTGCATCTGTGTTCAACAAGAAAAATATTTCACGCAGACAACCCAAGTTTGTGAAACTCAATATTTTTCTAAGTGTTATAAGGGCAATACGGTGTTGGTATTAATTAAAGAAAAGAAAATGGGAGAATCTTCTAAAAAGTGGAGTGGGTGGAAAAAGGGGGAGGAGGAACCTGAATGAGGAGGAGAAGAGAATAGGGGAAAAGAAAAAGAAAGAAAAAGAGGAAGAAGAAGGATAACGAGGAGAGAAAACTATACCCGGTTTTTTTAGAGAGGTCGAAGGAAGTATAGAATACTACATTTGGAGAAGCAAAGAGAATCATAACAAAAGTATGGTTCCTTTTGTCGACCTGCAACATGGGTAAAAATTCCCAGCTTTCTTTGTTATTTCCATAGCTGCTTTGTATCAATCTTTCTTGTTACCTTTAATTTTATACATTGGGTGTGTTGATCAAAATATCATGTTTTAGGGTTTGGCTTAAAAAGTCAATTTTTGTTAATTGTGAGTATAATTGAAATCAAAGTTATAGACATGATTTTGGGATTGTATGGAAGTATTCTGAAGTTATAATTAGAAGAGTTTGGGTTCTAAGTTGCAAGGAATTTATGTTTCTGTGAAGAAAAACTATGTTTCAAGTAGCCTACTTTGGCTCTTGTTTTCTATGTCCTTATGGATTCCTTTTGATCCATTATCATGTGTTTTGAAACTTGACATGTCCATGATCAAAGCCTATCTGATTTCACATAATTCCGTTGAGTTTTGATATGTCAAAACCATGTACAAACTTGAGTCACAAGGCTGCCAGACAGCAACAAATTCTGGGTTTCTAGTTTCGGGGCTCTATTTTATATCTTGCATAACTCTCAACTAGGAATCCCGTTTCCTACAAATCTTAGATTCTTTTAATGTACTCAAAACAAGCTTCGAATCTCATGTTTGTTTGCATCATTTGGTATAGTTATGGGTGTTCAAAATCACGCTTAATCTTGGTTGGCTAAAACTGTTTTTCTGTGGCTTTTCTGTGACACCTTCAAGTAATACGGTTGTTGCTATTATATCGTCAGTCAATACCCATGGAAGTGCTAATGATATGCCTTTTTATGTTGAATGTTATCTATATTAGGTTGCTTAATTGAAGTGATTTTCTTTTCTATAGATTTGAATATAATATGTGTAAGAGTTATGACGTGTTTTATTAACTATTTGAACTTTTCATTAATGGATTAAAAGTTAGAGCAAGTTCTTTATATAAACCTCAAAAGGTGTTCTGTTTTATAGCAAAAAAATGTGGCCCGCTTCTTTTAGGATGTTATTGGTGTGTTCAATTGGTTTTTTATTTTTATGGTTTTCTTGGTCCTCGGCCTTCGTGTTCCACTTGTTTTGTATTGTCTTTGTTTCTGTAAAAGGTTCTTGTATCATATGTAAAATAAAATTTGCCTTAATGATGCTTTAGGTGAACCGAAAAAGAAAAAAAAAAGGTCAAAGACCCGTGGGAAGAATTTTGATAAACTGCAAGAGCAGCTTGGTGGTTTGAAAATACCAATTACATTGACAAAACTAAAGGGGAAGCCCACAGGTCTGAATTCCTCATTTCTTGTGAATGATATTGGTTTTGTGGTTCGAACCTATGCACCACTAAATGTGGAGCAATGGAGGAATGTAGAAAAGAAGGATGTGGATAAGATGATTGAAAGAATAAATGTGAGTAATATTTTCTTTTCACATTTTTGTTACATTCAGTATGTAAAAGTCTTCTTAAATTAGATTTATCATAAATTGAATTCCATGCAGAGCAAGTACGATATAGCTGAGGAAGCGTTACAAAGGCGGTTTGTTGATTTTCACTAACTCATGTTAGTACATATATTAAGAATGCGTTACAAAGGCGGTTTGTTGATTTTCGACACAAGCTGAGGAAGCATTTTGATTCCTTCCCTACTCTGGAGGAGACAAAACAAAACAAACATGAGGGTGTAACTAATGAAGAGGAATGAAATTTTCTTTGTGATTGTTATGCAAGTGTTCAATTCAAGGTACACGTGTATATTAAATGAATTGAATTGTGGTTGCCATGTGTGATGTTTATCTTCTTCATGTCACAACATTTATTTTGCTATGCAGGAACGCTTAAATTAAAATGCAATTAATAGGTCTCATTTGACTTACAATCATAAAGGAGGGTCAAAATCTTTTAGGGCCCACGAAGAAGAGATTTTAAGATGTGGTTTTCATAATTTTAATCTAGATTCTAGGTAGATAATAAGTTATTAACTTTAATTTGCGATCCATGTAGTAAGAAGCCAAAACTAGAGAGCAACTAAGTGCAATTGATTACGTTGAGGATATGCATAAAAACACCAAAAATGGTTGGGATGAAGGAGCTAAACTGAAGTGGGTAAGTTAGTTATGCACATGCTGGTTGTGTATATTTTCTATGAAGATTTTCTGTTTATGATATATATATATATATATATATATATATATATATATATATGAAGGAACCAAACATGATAAATTTTATGTTTGTGTACATGAAGGAGCCAAACATGATAGTTTATTTTTCATTCGGAGGAAGAGATGCTAAGTATGAAAAACGAAACAACTCTTCCAGATGGTACTGTGACATTGATAGATGATGAAATTGCTCTAGGGGTTCTTGGTCACAAGTCTAGGTACTTCAAAGGTCCTTCAAAGTCTGTCTCTCGTGAAGACACTATTTTGGACAAACATTTAGAAGAAAAACTTGAGACTCAACAACAAGAGCTTGTTGAAGCAAAACAAGAGCTTGGTAAAGCAAAACAAGAGATCCAAGAATTGAAGGAGAACCAAAAGAAATTTGAGGAACTCCTACACAAAATAATGGAAGGGCAGCAACCGCCTCCATAAGTAATCATTTTGTTTTGCTGGAACATGTGAACTTTTTGTGAAAACAATGTGAACTTTCATAGTTGTTAACATTAAGCTTAACTGATTTTGTAGACTACGAATTATCATTGTAAGCTATTTTGGTTTTGGACTAATATGAATTAACTTTAAGTACCTTTGATCATTAATTCTTGGCACTAAATTCCAATTACAGGGAGAAACCAACTTCTCGTAGTAGGTTACTTATGAGAATAATTATCTTCAACTTACACTGTGAAATTTTACTTTCGTTAAAGTTCTCGCTATAGACTTGCTACAACGAGGAATTGAGTGTCTTCTAGATACTTATCAACGAGGAAATTCATTCTTGCAATATATGATATGCAGTGACAAATAATATGTTCATCACTGAAAACTCACCTACAAATTCCTCGCCAAAAGATATTTAGAGCGGGGAATTTGATTATTTTTGCAAAGAATTTTATCCTCGCACAAGTTACGGAATGTCAATATTTAGGTTTTCAAAAGGTTTTGACGACCACATTCCAACCCTTTAAGCGAGGATTTGTCACCGCTCTAACTCAACTATGAGAAAAAGTTCCACTCTCGTTGTATCATTTCTATGAGGAAACAATTCCTCGCTGTACACATTTCCCGATGGGCCTAATACGAGAAATGAGTGAGAAATTTTTTTTCCTCGCTGAAAACCTTCAGTAACAAAACAGCAACTTTCAACGAGGACAAAAGTCCTCACCAAACAGCTATTTTGTTGTAGTAAACCATGCCAAAAGCATGAAATGAAACAACATAAAATAGATAAATCCCTGTCAAAACACAAAAAAATAAAAAATAAAAAATAAAAAATAAAAAAAATAGCAAATGTCGATTTTTTTTTTCTTCAATAAACACTAATGAAGTTAGAGAAAAGCCAAATTCCTGTTGATCAAGAAGCTTGGATTTTGGTAACAAACTCAATCACAATTCCTCTAAACCCAAAACTCATGCACACTAAATGTGATCACCCGAGTGATAATCCCCAACAAACATTGCAAAACTACAAACCATCCCCAAAGAAATAATGCTTACCATTTAGCTTTCTACACAAACACACAAAGAAGAAGACTAATTTGTCCTCTCATAAAACAAATTAACTTCATCCACAAACACACAAAGAAGAACACAAATTTGTTCTTTTTCAAAACAAATTTAATGGAGCCACAAAAAAATAAAAGGATCTCACTTTTTGACCACTTTGATAAAAAAAAAAAATTAAATAAAAAATCACACATTGATACAGATATTAATACAATTTTTTTTTTAAATACCAAGGCACAGATTGATCTATGTTCTTTGATTAGTATTCAAAGCGAAACCAGTAACAAGGAGACAACATAAAAGTAAATGGATGCAGCTACAGAGCGAGGACAAATAAACCCATGCAAAGAAAAGAACTTTGTAAAAAACAAATGGATAAACATTTGCACAAAGAGCCAGACAGCACCACATATTTTAAAATAAACAAAATCAAGTCGCACACGCAATTGGTTTCCTCATCCATCAATCAAAACTAAACCAAAAGGCTAAAAAAATTACAAATCATGTAAACGCACAAATAATGGCACTTTATTGTCATCTCTATGTTCACACGATTTGTATTATTTTTCCATTGATGATTTTGATTTCATCACTGGACATGGAAGTATACAAAAACCAGAAACCATAGTACACACAGTAATTTGCCAAAAACAAAACCAGCATATTCATCAAATAACCGCATTAAATTCCCAATAAGCACAATCAACACATTCATCAAATAAGAATACAACATAATAAAAATCAAATTACAATAATTAAGCAAGGACAACAACTACAAGCCAAACAAAGACCAAATAGAAATTTAAAAGGCATGAAATATTTAAAGGGCAAGATATCTAATCACTGCGAAAGTACAAGACCAACAAGACGCAACCGCAAGTGAACAACAACAAAGCAAGTAAATTGCAAAGAGAAAACCTACACAGAAAATCCAATTATTAAAATAATGCATGCAGCTACAAAAAAACTTGAAGGTAGAACAAAGACGCTCTCATGACAACTCATGAAGAACTGAAAATAACTTAATGCAATCATTAGTGAACAAAACATCCATGAAGCCACTCAGAAGAGCAATAACAATTATCCAATAATGGACAAGTAAATAAAAAACGACAATCCAAGCAAAAGAACAACCATCAGAGGCGAAAAACAATATACTTTCCCAAAAGAATAGCCCAAAACATAAGTATGCATGAAAAGACGCAGGCTCACCCTCACATTAACAAACAACATGACAGATAGAAAAAAGTTCAACAGAAAACAAAGATTCTCCTATGACAGTGGATTAAACACTGAAAACACATGAACACAATCAACACCAAACAAATAAATTAATAAAGCCATACAAAACCGTAACAATAATTAGGTAATCATGCACAAATGAATAAAAAAGCAAGAATATAACAAAAATAGCAACCATGTGAAGCAACAATAGTGTCCCAAAGAAAACCTCCAAAAATAAGCACAGATGAAAAAAATGCAGGATCACGACCAAAATAACAAACAACACGACCATGAACAAAAATGAACAAAGGCGCATACAGTGTAATCTCTGCAGAGGAACTGCAAAAATGAAAGAGCAGAACAGAAGCTAGAAAAATAGAAAATAAAAGCAAGGCAGCAATTAAAAGAACAAAGCAGAGTTCAGAAGATGAGGAGAAAAGCACATAAATTGTTGCAAGGAGGACCTCCAGCTGAAATAAAAATTCCAAGACTAGCCCTAACCCCCTCTTTGCCCTACCTTCTTTCTCCAGCCCTTGTCGACAAAACTACACACACTTATCGGCACCCCTACCCCCTTTTCGATCATCTTACCCTTCGCTCTCTCCTCCTCTGTCTGACATGTCCACACACAACCTTTGCTTTCTGTTGGTGTAACGACTTCACCTCCCTACCCTAACCACATCACTCTTCCCTCTTTCCTCCTCTCCCTAGCATCCCTATAGGAAGCCCTTAGTTTCTGTTGCTGCAACCAGCTCACTTCCTCCCCATCGATCCAAAGCAATCGCAGCCCCTCCTTTGCATCACTACAGCCACCTCACCTATTCCCCATCGATCCAATGCGATTGCAGCCTCTCATTTCGAAATGGAAATTTGGCGATAACCATAGCAGGGGCCACCGAGGCAACATGAAAAGCCCAGACGTAGCCCAAAGCCACAAAGCTTGGTCTTTAAACCATTGGCACAACCGTAAATAAACTGAAACCATCCCAAACACTATCCATTTGTACTGTGCAATTTCATCCCTTACTCTAGACTAAAGTATTTGGTTTTTTTTTTTTTTTAATATAGATTTCTTAATTTTTTTTATACAATGATATTCTACTCTAAGGCCTTATTTGGCATGTCGAACTGTATTGACTGTTTCAATAAGATAGACTAATTTGTGCATCGAACAATGTTGTGTTGGAATAAAAGATGGATTAATTTATATTGTGTTTAATACTATACTGGATGAGAGGTCTTTGAACTGCTATTATTATTACTATTTTATAAATATTAATGCTTACAATATGGCAAAGGAGGCATAGGGGGGAGTGAGACAACCCAATGGGCTGGACACCTAACTCTACACAAATATAATACGTTATCTTAATCCATACAAATCAAATTAAAAACCTCTACTTACAAGTAAAAACAATACCATTAAACGGTAATACTAATTGGTACCCATATACTTTTTATTAAATCCTTTAAAATCTTAATGCCCTTTAGATTTTAAAACTCCAACAAACTCCAACATTGAATACACTCTGTTAAACATTAAGTCTTTATTTGACACACCCCGACCGAGATCAGGGAGTGCTGGCCGTCACACGAATGTGATGTAGCCATGTGCGCGTGCGGAAGCTATTGAGAAGGTAATATAAAAGTACGAATAATTAAAAACCTAATAGCATACAAGGTACTAGTGTATGTGAGACACAATTCAGAGCAAGTCTACAACAGTCCAAAAGGAAAAGATACGACATATTTACACCCGAAGGTGACCCTACAATGGTGAGTGTCTGTCAGAAATGCCGGGACGCCCTCTGGGATAAACCACCGAACTTGCTAGACCACTAGAACCTGGAGGGGCGCAAAAACAAAAGCGTGAGTGGGCAAAAACAAAGTTCTTTGAAAACTCTTTAGCAAAACACATTCTAACCCCTCGCCGTAAAACCTGTATACTTCCCAGAAAATGAACATATATACGTATGTATAGATATGTCAATCATGCTCCATGATATGCCATTCATGCTCCATAATATGCCACAACATAATCTCATAATCAAATATAAATGCTCAAGCGTAATTCACATCAATAACATATAATCTGGCAGCCGGGAGTCACCTAACGTGACATGTACCGCTGCATATAGAGCTCCAATTTCAACTCAACATCTGAATCTGCACACAAGTCGGAGCCACCTAACGTGGTCTGTACGACAGGACTGGGTGTAATATATACGCTCTAGTGCTACGATCACGTGAAGACTATGCGAATAATCGCGGGTCACCTACGAGTCGGGACCACCTAATGTGGTCTGCACGACAAGGCTTGCACCTAACTTGGATCCAAGGCGAGCGTGTGGTGCTGGTGAACATACACGTGAAGGACTCTGCCCCTCTCTGGGCGGGAGCACTAACACCGGGGGTGCAGATTATGAGCTCTCTAAGCATTTCAAACTACTATTGCATAATAAACAGGAATGCATAACCACATGAATACCGCTTACCTGGCACTTACCTGTGCGTCCACAGCACCAAATACACATTTATATATATGTATGCCACTACTAATACATGCGATGATGCGTAAACAATATTCATATGATGCATGGCATAAAACAAATAACCTTTTCTATTCTATTTCTGGGAATTTAGATGTATATAGGTATATACGGAAAACAAAAGCCCACTCACTGATAATTAGAAGGGTCGTAGCCCCCCTGCCTCGAGTGTGTACGCTCGTCTTCGGAAAACGAATCACCTATACGCGACAAAGTTACGAAAACGTTAATTTAAAAGCACCTAAGCAACTTCTTGTAATAACTTCTCATACATTGCTCAAATTGGACAATTGAATATACCAACGTGACCTACACAACCTCAGGATCACGCCCATATTTTTAGAAAAAATTTTGGACTACGCACGCGCCCCCACGCGCCTGAACAGGCACGGACCTACGCGCCCCCCACGCGCGGCCACGTGCACTGCACACTGACGGTGTCAACAGACGCCGTCAGGAATATTCCGTTAACTGACGGAATATTCCGTCAAATCTAACCGGATACCGTTAACGGCGTCAGGAATATTCCGTCAACTTTGACGGAATATTCCGTCTCCTTCTCCAATCCGTTCCCGATGCCGGCGCCGGCGACCGTCGCCGGAAACCTGCAAATCACTATATCTCTCTCGTTTTTCCACCTTTTTCCACGTTTCTTGCACCAAAATGAACCCTAAAGCTAGTAGAACATGACCCAACAAGTTTTAAGGCCTAAAATGTCGAGATTATACCTGTCCAAATCTCCAAAACTCGGCCAACTTCGAACCTAGCCTTCCCGACGTCCAAACTCGTCCAACGAACTACTCCCAAGCTCCTGGGAACTTCACAAACACAACTACAAGCTTAGAATCTCCTAAAACAAGCTAGATTAGGTTTGCATGAACAGTGCATAATTCGGACCACTTCGAAACGACGTGAAAATGGTAGTTTTCTTACCTGGAATTGGTTTGGTTGTGCTCCTCACAACCTCACGAGTTCAATGGTGCAATTTGTTTCCTCGATGGTTGATGTTTTGAGTGTGTTTGTGTGTGGTCCGTAAGTTTGCAGAAGGAAGAAGAAGAAGATGGACTCGGGGAGAGAGAGAGAGAGAGACTGAGAGACAGAGTGACAGAAAGTGAGGAAAAGAGGGAGGGAATCCCGGAAAGTGATAGTGTGTGTGTGTGTGTGTGTGGGTGTGATCCAATACATTCCACACCACACCAACAACTAATAACGTGACAAAAACGATCTAGGGGTAAAATCGTAAATTCATACGTACGTTTTAATAAATCCCGGGACGGGATGTTACATTATTAATGAGAAATGACATTGGTATTCCTAAATTCTCATCGTGCGCTTTAAATTTTCTATATTTAGAAAAAAAATATATACTTGTGAGAAATATATCCAATGTATAATTACATATTTTAAATGTTAATAACAATTTCATTAAGAGCAGCTCCAGCGTGGGAGTTTGCTCGGGGGACAGACCAGGAAAAAGGGCCCGAAAGCTCGGCCTACACACTTCAGCGTGGGGAGCCCGAGGGACAATGAAGGCCCGAGCACCAGGCCTGTGAGGAATTGCCAGCCCACGAGCCCGAAGTGGATCTGATGCAGGGCTGACGTCATCCAAGTGTCAGCCCAATTTTTTTTTTTTTTTTTCTGTCAGGCGTGTGCACTCACCCGCGCATGGGGGTGCGTCACTCGACACAGTTTCAGCGCCTGGGGCCCGCGGCGCAGTTTCAAAAAGTTACTGTTAGGAAGCCACGTGGCTTCCCATGGTCCGTTGGATCTCAACGGCTATATAATGTGGACTGTCTGATTTGCAACGATAAAAAAAATAAAAAAAATCTTATTTAATATCAATCATTGGATCTGAGATCAACAGTTGATATATTCTTCTTTATAAATAAAAAAAATAGTTTTAAAATTTAGAAATGTTACCGTTGTGCCACATGGCAAAATCTTGAGTGTTGGAATACAATTTTTTTTTAAATCCAACAGCAGAGATTAATTAGTTGAATAAAAAAAAACTTAACTGTAAAAAAATGAATAAAAATCCGAAAAAAAAAATTGAAAAATTAAAAAAAAAAATTGTTTTTACTTTTTTATAAATACCTTCTCATTATCATCTACCTTACACCACAATTTCATATTTTCTCAACTACTTTCAACCATATTCCTATCTTTCTCTCAAAGTTTCAATCCAATTTTTTTTTTTTCAACAAAATGACTACTGATGCTGGTACGAATTGGATGCTTCTTGAAGATGTTGCGTTGTGGACTAGCTAGGTTGAAGTTACTCATAGTTTGCTTACGGGTAATGAGATGCACTTGCGAGAAATGTGGAGTCTTATTCATACCAATTATCTTGAGAAAATGGGTGGGAAAAGAACCAAAGAATTGATGTCCAGCCGTTGGAAATTACTTAGCCAATCGTTTAGTACGTGGAGAGACGCTTTGGCACAAACTAGTACTAATCTTCGAAGTGGGGAAAATTACGCGGATCAGGTAACAATATATTACTTATTTGTTTGTACTATACCCAAATTTTCATTATAATTATTTTTTTGTATTATTTTTTTGTTACCTACTTTCATTATAATTATTTCTTATCCCGCATTGTGTAGCAACTTCAAGCACAAGTTTGGTATGGTGCCAAAACCAAAACCCAAAAAAAAATCATTCAACCGGTGGGAATGTTGGAATATTGTCAAAGATTGTCCTAAATTCAAAGTTGTGCATGTCGGTCCAAAAGTTTTCATGAACAGCACCCTTCTACACTTTACACCCGATCATGCCTCGCATGTTCATGAAGATGAAGCAAAAGAAGTGCCCGAAATACCCTCCCTGAACAAGCGTCGAGATCGACCCGTTATCCAATTAGTCCTCAAGGTACGAAGGCTTCAAAGAGAAAAGGGAGTGCTTCGAAGAATGATTATGCAAAGTATATGGAAGAACTTGCTCGCCAAGGTGAATTGACTTTGGCGCGGGAAATGGCAAAATTAAGGCTGATAATGCTAGAGAGGAGGCAAATGCTGCAGCTGTTGAGAGAGCATTTCAAGCTAATGAGAGAGAAAGAAAGCTACTTAGGCAAGAAAGCGAACAGGTTAAAGAAGAAAGAATGGCTCAACGAGATCGTGATATTATGAACACGCCTTTAGAAGGGAAGTCTCCAAATTCTAAATATTTTTGGAAGTCGAAGAAAGCGAAAGTGGTGCGAAGGAGGCGTGCAAGAGAAGCGAGAGCAAAAGGAAATGGTCCTAGCACAACAAGCAAAGATCATCCTAGCACCACAAATTGGTTAAGTGATGATGAATATAGTACTTTTTGTAATCGGAGCCCATAATTTTCCAATCACTTTGGGTTGTAATTTCTTATTTGTTGAATAGAGTACTTTATTTAAACTAAGAGTATATTTATTTAATTTGGTAATTTATTTATACTAAGAGAAAAGACATTTAAACACACCAAATAAAATTACATAAACACCAAATAATAAAAAAACTCACTAAATGAACTAAAAAAAACACACCAAATAAAATTAAATAAACACATCAAATAAAATTAAATAAACACACCAAAAAAAAACAAACACACAAAATAAACTTAAGTATCTTGAGCTTGTTTCAATTCCCATTGGTGCTCTATCAAATTAATTTGCCGGGCATTGTGCATATATGGCCTTTGAAGTGCAGTATATCGTTGAATGATCAATTCATTGTAACGTCCATCCCCTTTGATAGGAGCATATTTATGCGACTTTGTTATCTTATTTCTTTGCATTTACTTAGTTAATTTCCATTTATTATAGTGATTTAGTTTATTTTCATATTATTGTAGGTTCAATTGGTGAAGATGACAATAAATGGCTAAAAAGAGCAATTTGGAGCAGTTTTGGATTTGGAATGGATAGCATGCATAGAGAACAAGTGGGATGGACGTTTTTGAGGTTTAAAAGGTGTTTAACATGTGTTAAACATGTGCTTAAGATCTGGAGAAATCATAATTGAAGCTTGGAAGAAAAGGAAAAGCATTATCTTATCCAATCTTATCCAATCTTATCCAGTCTTATCTTATCTTATCCCATATTATCCAAACATTATCCTATTTAATCCAACATTATCTAAACTTATCTCTAGCAGCAAAAGGAGTCCTTATCCTATTCTAAATCCTTTCCATCTGAATTTAGGAGTCTTAATCCATCTAAACACATCAATCATTTTCCTCCTTGGTTTCAGCTGCACCCTTGCCCTATAAATTGTATTGTGCCGCAGCATTCAGGGGTGTGCTGTAGGTTTTAGGATCATTCAAAGAAGAAATTAAGTGTGCTATGACCTACAATTAGGAAAATGAGAGCTTGTGCCGTGCAGAGATACACCCAAGTCTTGTGCCACAAATTGCAATCAAGCCTTGGAGATTTCCAGAGTTCTTTCTATCCTTTCTTAGTTTCAATGTTTATTTTATATTGCTTTTCAAATACAATGAACATGAGCAGCTAAGTTTTGTTTTAGCTAGAGGTGAATTCGAAGCCATGGACATGTTTTATATGAATTGATTTCCTCCAGTTATTGTTTCGTAAAGCATGAATGCGATTTACTTATCTGTTTTATAGAGAACTTATTCTTGTATGTTTATTAAGGAGGCCTACTTAGTATGCATGCAGGGATTTGATGCTAGAGTATAAAGGAATTTCACCTAATCGTTATGAACTTATATTCACAAGTAGTAAAAGTCACTAGTCATGATTGCGTTAAATAAATTCTTGGTAGGAGTATCATGCTTTTCATAGTTATGAATGCCTTGTCAATGCTTATGATTTTCATAGAACTTAATGATCTTTGATATGTATCTCTATCATGTTATTCATATAGGAAACTTGATAAGAATAATTTGATTGCATCGCTGAGTCCAATTCAATGAAATTAGGAAAATCTGAGAGTTAATTAGTGTTGTTCACGATTAATTTGGGGCATTGTCATTCATGGTTTATAGGAATAATAACTGGAAATCGATTTGTATGCATATGGTTTATGTGTGGAGAAGAATCCTCTAACTAGCCTTTCACCCAATTTTCATTCACAATTTACTTTGTTTGATGCAATTTACTTTTATTTCTTAAAATGCGTCCAAAAATCCCCATATCATTGTTTTAGTGTGTGTTAGTCAGTTTTTAGGGTTTTTGTGTCAAAATTTTGTTGATTAGCATCCCTTCTGGATAGAACGATCCCTATTTGCTCATACTGCAATTGCATTAAAAGGGTTTAGTTTGTGTGTTAGTTTTTACCACATCACCTTTCTAATGGCTCATGTTGCACGGGTTTTTCGGTGGCGTCATGAGTACAATATGTACGTGTTCTAGAATTGTTCATCGTGTTTGGCTCATATTCATCAACCGCATCATAATCGTACTCATCTTCCACAATCATGTTGTGAAGAATGATGCACGTCACCATGATGGATCGAAGCGACTCTACATCAAACAATTTGGCAGCACCCCTGATGATCACCCAGTGAGCTTAGAGGATACCAAAACAACGCTCCACATCTTTCCTGCACCCTTCTTAACAGCTTGCAAAGTGTTTATCGTTTGCACTTCGTGAACGTGATACTGTTTTGACAAATGTTGACCACCTTGGGTAAATGCCATCTGCTATGTAGTATAGCCCGTCGTACGTACATCCGTTAACGCAGTACGTGACTTTTGGTGCCTTTACTTGCAAGACATCATTGAACACTGGGATTGGGTAAGGACGTTGAGGTCATTTTGAGCTCCTAGAACCCCGAAAAAGGCATGCCAAATCCATGTATCAAAAGATGCCACTGCCTCTAAAATGATATTGTTTGCTCATTTTATGTCCCCATAAGCGCTTTGCCATGCACTTGGACAATTTTTTCACGTCCAGTGCATACAATCAATGTTTCCAATCATCCCAGGAAAACCTCGCATCTCGCCCTTCTTCAGAAGCCTTTGCAAGTCTATGTCAGTAGGTTTCCTGAGGTACTCTGCGATGTAGATAGATTCGATTGCTCCGCAAAACCTCATCAAGGACTCAGGAATGGTTGATTTCCCCATCCTCATTATCTTATCCACTTGGTCTGCAGATGCTCCATATGCAAGCATCAGCAAAGCAGCAGTAATTTTTTGTTGAGGAAAGAGACCCATAGCAACAAAAGCATCATTCTTTTGCACAAAGTAAGAATCATCATCCAAGAGTTCCGTACCTCGTTGTTGCCTGCTTCTATCAAGGTTTTCGGAACGGCTGGGCCTGCAGATCTGACCTACAGCTTGGATGACTAAACGGGAATGTGAGGCTCTGCCCATTCTTGCTTCGTCATCTCTCCTTCTACGCTCCTCATCCTCTTCCTTCTCATTTTGGGCCACCTGGATATTGAACATTCCTTCTGATTGGTTAAACAATTCTTCCTTTTGCTGATCAATTTCCCACAACATCCTTGAAGAAGAAGACTGTAAGATCCTACATCGCCCAAAGGTGAGGATCCTATAAGCCTTATATGTATATTAGCATTTCTACCTAGCACAAGGCCTTTTGGGAGCTCATTTGCTTCGAGTTCCGTAGGAACTCCGAAGTTAAGCAAGTTCGCGCGAGAGCAATCCTAGGATGGGTAACCCACTGGGAAGTTCTCATGTGAGTTCCTAGAAACAAAATCGTAAGGGCATGGTCGGGGCCCGAAGCGGACACTATCGTGCTACGGTGGAGTCGAGCCCGGGATGTGGTGGGGGTCCGGGCCGGGATGTGACAAAGACATTGTAAAAATGAAGCAGAAACTATGAATAATGATAAAGATTTTGGTGAAGAATGAAGCAGAAATTATGAATAATGATAGAGATCTTGAGAAAATTGGTGTGAGATTTGTGAGGATGGATGGTGGATTATATGGAGGATTCAGAAAGGATTAGGTTGTAGATAATGTCACGTGACATGCTGTCATTCGTTAAAAATATGATGGAAATCTATCCTCAAAGATTGTAAACAGATTATGATACGTGGCGTGACGTGATTGGTTAATAATCTTATCAAAAATCCATCACCAATAATTGTATTTTCGGATAATGACATGTACCGCAATGAGTACGATTAAAAATCTTATCGGAAATCCAGCACTAATAATTATCTTTTCGGATTTTATGACACATGGCGCAACGAGAATGATTAAAAATCTTACCCGAAATTACAAATAAAATTATTTTGTATTATCTTATAAATTTTCGGATAATGACACATAACGTAACGAGAACGATTAAAAATCTTATCTGAAATTACAAATAAAATTATTTTGTATTATTTTATAAATTAAAAAATAATATTATTTTATTACCTATTACCAGAGCTATTGAAGTACAATGATAGAGATGCAAAATAAGATTACTGTTTATTAAAGATAATTACTGTCCACTAAATAGATAGCATAATGTACTGCCTGATTGCACGTTGGACTGCTTTAAAGGTAAAGAGATCCTCCATCACGCCAAGGAAGTAGAAAAACTTGATTTGATGGCTGCCTGATATTTTATGCTAAAGCAAGTACAGATACATTTGCCAAAGACATTTAAATCATTACTAAATTGTGCGCAAATTGGAAAATTCAGCAGGTGGGGGTGTCCTGTTTTGACTGTACAACCTGGTCAGCATAACAAGGCAGCCATCAATTTTCTATGCTCAGCTACTTAGCACAGCAGACTTCTTTCCTCTTATATTTGGTTTTTTTTCTTCACCTTCTCTTCTGCTTTCAATCATGGAGTTCTGCATGCAACTCTCTCTGGTTTTAGTTCTTTCTGTGTTTGTTGTTCCAGCAGCTGTGCTGTCAGATTCCTCTCTGAGCTCAAATGGGGTCTCAGAAATCCCCAAGAAGCTGCTCAATTGTGCCCAGAGACCCCAGGTGTTTGATTGGATGGTGGGAATCAGGAGGAAAATACATGAAAACCCAGAACTGGGTTATGAGGAATTTGAGACCAGTGAGCTGATCAGAGCAGAATTGGATAAAATGGGTATTAAATATAAACACCCAATTGGGGTTACTGGTGTTGTAGGCTTCATTGGCACCCGAAAACCGCCTTTCGTCGCAATCAGAGCTGATATGGATGCTCTGGCTATGCAGGTTTGGCTATGCAAATTCTGTAGGTAGGTAGAGTTTTTGTTGTAGATGTACTAATTAGTTTGTAATTTGATAGATGGGATTTGGTATTTATAGGAAATGGTGGAGTGGGAGCACAAGAGTAAAAATGCAGGGAAAATGCATGCTTGCGGGCACGATGCTCATGTTGCAATGCTTCTTGGTGCTGCAAAGATCCTTAAAGACCATGAGAAAGATTTGCAGGTTTGTTTCTTTGATCTTAGTTTTCATTCATATTATTGTTGTTTACTAGTTACTACTGCACTCCTTTCTGTAATTGGTAACAAATGAACAGGTTTTTGATGTCTGTGGTGTATGATCTGAGTATGCATATATGAGAATTCGTTTGCGGGACTAGACAAATCGTTTGCCCCCACATTTCCGTTTTCATGTTTGGTTTCGTAGCCGGAAAGCATAATGTGGCTTTTATGATTCTCATAAGATTGTAACCTTTTTGTGTTGTTGTTTCAACATCAACAGGGAACAGTTGTTCTTGTATTTCAACCAGCGGAGGAAGGAGGAGCAGGGGCTAAGAAAATGATAGCTGGTGGAGCGTTAGAGAATGTTAGTGCTATTTTTGGGTTGCATGTTGCTAACCACATACCTGTTGCTGAAGTGGCCTCCAGACCTGGTCCCTTTTTTGCTGGGAGTGGCTTCTTTGAAGCGACAATAAGTGGAAAAGGCGGTCATGCAGCCCTTCCTCACCATGCTGTTGACCCGATACTGGCAGCTTCTAATGTGATTGTCAGCTTGCAACATCTTGTTTCGCGTGAAGCTGATCCACTTGACTCGCAGGTAAAACCCCTCATTTTTTTTCTTTCCGAAGTTGTGACCTTTTTGGCGCATGCTTTGAGCCCATTTAGAATAATGCACTCAAATCTTATTACAATCGGTAGATTCCTTGTTTGGTTTTTGTACTTGGGTTATTTACACTTGTCTTCTCACTGAAAATCTACGCTCACCAATTTGAAATGTAAAGGGCATCCCTTGCTGCTCGTTGCTTGCTTGTGTTAAACAATGACAGTTTAGTGGGGAGTTTTAGATCCATTCCTTTATCAAATGACTGCAGCACTACTAAGTGCAGTGGTGTTCTGCATTTTTGTTGTCTAATATGGTGGCTGCCTGATGGTTACCTACAACTGCATTGCTTTCCAGCATTTGGTTGTCTAGAAATAAAGTAGCTTGAAGCAAGGACAATCTAACAGTATTTAAGGATATTGAAGTAGATTGAAATCACAGAGTTGCCAGAAATGAGATTAATTAGAGAGAAAATTTTCATTTTTATTTTCAGAGACGAGAGGCTATGATAGGTGACATTAATATTTAATTCCTTTCTGATGAGGCAAGCGTATTATCATAAGTTATCGAACTTCTCTGGAAGAAAATTGAAGGACCATATACACTAATTTCATCTGTATATAACAAATACAGAAATGAAATATCAACTCTGATATTATCAATGACTCAGATTACCATCAACTTTCAAGTATTTTGTTTACCATTTTCTTATTTATGCTCTACCATTCCTATCCTTTGAAGAGTTTAGGATAACTTACTGCTTATGTTAGAACTTAGTGCATTTGCAGAAAATTTTGGCTGGCTTAATTCATGTTTAGTAAAGTTGTTTTTTAAGTCCTCTCGTCAACTAAGTTGAAAGCATATATTTTCAGGTAGTCACCGTTGGAAAGTTTCAAGGAGGTGATGCATTCAATGTTATTCCAGATTCTGTCAAAATAGGTGGTACTTTCCGTGCATTTACAATGAAAAGCCTAATGCAACTCAAGCAGCGGATTAAGCAGGTAAAACGGTTAAATTGCTCATATAATATGGATGTTATGAAAAAAATATAAGTTAAAAGGCTGATGTGCTTAATTTTTATATATTGATAATCTTTCGAGGGCAATTTAGTTCATCACTTCCATTTGAGCATTCTGTTTGAACTTACTTTGGCAACAAAAGGCTGATGTGCTTCTTTTACCAGGTTATAACAGGACAAGCATCCGTACATAGGTGCATCGCAGCTGTCAATTTCTTTGAAGATGAGAAACCTATTTCCCCCCCAACCATAAACCATAACGACTTGCATGAACACTTCCGAAATGTAGCTGGAGATATGCTTGGCTTCCAAAAGGTCAAAGACCATCAACCGTTGATGGGATCCGAGGATTTTGCATATTACCAAGAGGCAATACCTGGATACTTTTTCTTGCTTGGAATGGCAGATGACGCACTTGGACCCCTGCCTACACCTCATTCACCTCACTTCCGAATCAATGAAGATGCACTTCCTTTTGGTGCTGCGCTCCATGCTGCTTTCGCTGTTAGGTATTTGCTCGAGTTTCCACAGGAAGTTCCTTCGCCAGCGCAAGAACACCACGATGAATTATAACAAGCTCATTGATTAATTTGTTGGTTCGAACGTTACCTAGTCTTCATATTCACCGGAGGATTCCATATTGCAGCAACTGTGCATTGTATGATTCGTTCCTTGGAAAAATATACATTCATGTATCAACATTAGGTTATGATCAATGTTGTAATTTTCGGATAACATTTGCCAAATAGGTTAGGTGATGTTTAGTTATACAAGCATTCTTGGTAGTATGATCCACGGTGTCTTATGCAGCACAAAAATTAAGCCGGAATCGCATCAGAAGATTTTCGAAAGCAAGTGCACGAAATCTTTAGAGGGGAAAAATAGATCATTATTGTACCAGCCGTTTATGTAAGATCCTAATTTTAAGCCCTATTTCTATATACATGCAATATGCTTTAACATTGAAGTCAAAAACCCTGCTGAATTTGGGTAGAAAGTGATCAGTCTCAGCAGATAAGTCCGGGGTTAACTCAAAACTACGATCACATGCTCCGATCAGCACTTCTCCGGACAGGCAATTAGAAGCCGATGATATGTCAAAACCCAAATACTTTCGATGCTAATTCTAAAAGGGGTCCCAGAGCGCTCGGGGCAAACTTTCGTGCAAAAAGGAAACAGAGTGAGGTTGGCTGGTTGTTGTAAAGACATGTATCACTTCCGGTCTTCTTGAAAAAATCTTCTGTAATATCTGCTTTGCCGAACGTAGCCGGATGAGCACCGCCTCTCGACCAGTCTACATAGGTAAGGGTCCTGTTTGCCAAAAGCTGCGGGGTCTCGATGCTTAGCATTGTCTGGAAGTAGTGCTCATCCACATAACATGCTGGTCTGCAAAAGTCCTTGAACTTAGGGTAGTAACTTGTGTCTCCAACAATCCTAACTGCAAGTTTCCGATTAATCTCAAACCACTGAGACCCTTTACGCCAATCAGAGAGATTGACCAAAGGAGCCATGCGTCTGTCATAACGTCCTCTCCCATAGGGCCCGATTTCATCAAATGAACCCATGAAGCTGTACCTGGATCTTGATAGGTAGTGATGGACAATGCTCAAGTTGTAGAGAGGAATACATGACTCGGAAAGGAGGATAAACCATTCATTTGAGATGTCAAGCAACGCATTAGCTAGGAGTCTCCTCTCAGCATCGCACATACTCATCTCTCCCCACTCGGCAACCTGAATCATAGAATATAAATGGTCACAGGTCTAAATGCATGAGAACAAGTTCCGAAAATTATGCTTAAGCCACAGAGAAATAGGGATTTCCAAGTGATAAAAGAATTATTCCATTGAACATTCTACATAATCGCGTTTTTCAGTTTCAGTTTCAGACAGAAAGAACGAAGTGCCCAAATCTTGTCAAAGAACTGGCTGACAAGACAGTTTTAACAACTAACCGAGTTCAAAAACAATGTTCCAATGCTATCAATAAAAGTGCTAAACAAAGGCAAGAGGAGTGACAGAGAACTGTTATTTTTTATGTATGAAGGTATAACCAACGGGGGAGACAATTTAGAACCACAACATGTTCCCTATTGATCAATGCACGTGTTATTCAAAGTAGATACTCGCGTTTCGGTACTTAAGCATGGATCAAGGTGGAAGCAAAATGCACGCTGTGCAAGGATGATCACGGAATGCTCCTAACCAACACCATAACACGGCAAGAATTGGCAGACGATTTGTGTGAGGATTTTTAGTTGATCATGGTTGGGAAAGTTAATAGCTTACGGATTTAAAACAACATAAGACTAGCAATAAAGATTGCAAAATCATATGGTACAATGGGAAGGTCCAATCCAACATGGGTCGGAGGAGTTCATCTTTCAATACCTTTTAGATGACAAATTCAAATTTACTATTTTTCGACATACAATACAAATTCAAAAGTACGAACCCACAAGAAGAACGCCAAATGAATGAAACAAATTCAATCAAAGCAAATTCATATAAGAAATCTAGCAATAATTATTAGGGTACCTGGCTTGGGATTTGTCTCTTGTAAAACACTGATGTAGATGAGAAATTGGCATTATAAGATGGCAACGAATGAACATAGATCGAATACATCCCCTCGTGTCCTCTAAAAAACCGCTCCCAAAGAGGCTCCATTGGCAATGGTCCCTTTGTCAAGAACATGAAGGCAATTTTTGGAACTCTCTTAAACGGATACTCCTTTATTTGAGTAGTATGTGAGGCAAGCCACAGCAACTCGGTGTCATTCATGGCGTGCAACAGATTAGATGGAGGTCTAATCCGACTTTCTAAACTACTCGGCTCTTCGAAGCAAGGCCTAATGGTGGAAGGTGCTGTTGGAGCCACATGTTGAACACCAAAAAACCTAATTGTGTGCATACTCAAAATCGAAACCCCAATACCCAAAAGTACAAACATGACAAGATATTGAACAAGTCGCAACGGCAAGGCCCTGGCATGGCTGGACTTAAATGTACTTGTAGGATCCTTGCCTTCCTCCAATGCCACCCCCCTTGATTGCATCTTGATTCAAATCTTAATCAAATCGAACTGCCACAAACACAACAAAATTCAATTCAAATTCAAATCATGAGTTATGTAGTTTTCGGAATTTCGGATTGAAAAAAACACTTTTTTGGATTCAAATCATCACACAAGGACACCCCAAATTTTGAAAAAAAAAAAATCACTTTCCAATGTGAAGCGTGAAGAAAGTTTGGATTTTGGGTTATGGGGTTTCAAATTCGTGGAACAATGGACGCCTATAACGTATCCAAATCCAACAAAGATCGAGATCACATCGCAAAGTCAGGAACAAAAGTACTACTTTCCAAATGGGATATCTCCAAACAACGTAACTTTAATCAACAAAAGGAAAGTTTTGGGATCAAAATTCAAATCACAAAAGCTTGTATTCCCATTTTCCTGGCAAACATGAAAAAACATGCAACATGTTTAGAGAGAGAGAGAGGAGAGAGAGAGAATCTAATACCATGTGCGTTGCAAGAAGGAGAGCAATATGTGGATGAATCAATGTCGGACACGTTTGAGGAAGCGAAGCAGATCGGTTCACACTTTCCTCACTTCAATTGTTTCTCTCGAGTTTGCGCCGGCTTTCATTCATTGAACGAAGGAATGAAATTTAAAGAGAGAGAGAGAGAGAGAGAGAGAGAGAGAGAGGTTTAAGGGGCTTTCATTGTTCCTCTGTTTTTGTTTTTGGTTTGTCTTCGTGGGGTGTTACGAAAAGTAAAACTGAAGAAGCATTCAAGAGAGAGAGAGAGAGAGAGAGGGAGAGGGAGAGGGAGGGAGGGTGTGTGTTGGGGATTTTGTTTGTTTGGTTTGATCCTTCGAGCTGGTGCAGAGGAAAATGGAAAATGGAAAAGCAAAGGGAAGGGGAAAGCAAAATTATTTCAATTGCTTCCACTTTCTATGTTTTTACCTTTCAACATTTATTTCACTCGTGATACATTTTGTTGAGTGGTCTAAAAAATTAACAGAAATATTTTGCATGTAGGAGTCTAATAGTTTTTTTTAACTATTATATTTTATATGTCTGTATCATTGAGTGGAACGTAACTTTATAGTTGCACTCTTTTACATTATTTCATTGTTTTTCTTTATTTTATTTTATTTACATTTTTTTGGCTTTCACTAAAAACCTTGGGGATTTTTAACAAATTTAAGCACAAACCTTTATGAGATAATATAGTAAATATGGTATGTGGCCCCTACATGTTCACCAACTTTATTGGGGTAATGTTAATGTTTTGATTCATATATTTTTGGAGTTTTTCTTTCTCATAATCTATCCTAATTTTTGGCTTGATTCTTTTTTTGATGATCTAGATGCCGTTAGATTTATAATCGAGCACACAATCATACAAGAATAAAACTAATAACGGTGAAGATTTACAAGTTGCCAACGTACACATCTTAATTAGGTAGACATTTAAGACAATGGTCGATATTCACATCTTAGCAACACGCACATCTTAGTTAGGCAAACAATTTGACTTAACATGTATAACATAGGGCACCTATTTGGAAAATAAATTGACATGTATATCCTAATTAAATTTGACAATTTAACATAGGACCTAGAGTCGAGGTGTAAATCTTTTAAACGCTTGAGCGGTTAGGGCAATTATTAGTCAACTTTAACCTAAAACTAAGAATACAACAAAAGGTATACAACGTTAAACCGAAGGAGGACATTGAACTCGAAACATCGTGTATAAAAATAAATGTTGTTAATTAACCGAGCTACAAACGCTCACATGTATTAACTTCAACAGACATGGCGTTTCCGCTTTGCAGGTGTAAGCAAGGCATTGGCAACAAAATCATAGCATAATGTTTGGTTCTCTATTTTCTCAATCTTTACGAAACGGCCGTCGGAACAACGTGACAGCAATTGGCCGGCCTCCAACTCCAACCTCAACCTTTTGCTTTCATTTTTTGTTGTATGTCCCGTCTTCCCTCTGTTATTAAAACGTATTGACTCCCATCGGAATGGAGGATGTGTGAAAAGTAAAAAAATATTTTCGGATAGCATATCCCATACAATAATTGTTGAATACCGAGGGCCCGTTAGGTGGGCTCAATGAGATTGAGCTTTAGTGATAAAATTGGATTGGCAGGGACTTGACCATGATATGTTGTCTCCTTAACCACCTTCAGGCTTCAGCTCCCATCCACAAGACTTACTTATAATGGAATCAATCCCTTATCAACATCCAAACCTGTCTCGCGCTGCTACGATGGAGTTCGATCCTACTCACCTCTGCTATAGCATCTCATCAAAATCAATCAATGTTTGAATCATTGTGCAGAGACGAGTCCCAGCAGTCATGTCCGAATCATCCTGCAAAGTGTTTGTCACTCACTGCCACACTATCAGATACAATCATACAATTGGAACACTCAACTCCACAGGGTCTCCGATTATCATGTTCAAGGAATAATTATGCTTCTGCTTTCATCCAGAGTATCATTACGGATTTCCCCAACTTTGTTCCTCGTATATACTCATCGGTTCAATCCCATCTCTACCCTCCAGTCATGTAATGCAAAACCCCACCAACTCTTAAACAGATTTCAAACTAATGTAAGCGCTCGATAATGCACAGAACATGCTACCACCTGCTTCGTAACCACATTCAAACTTCAAAAGTGAAGTCCTTTACCTTTCACTCAAGAGCATTCCCCTATTTACATACAACATCAGGAACTGAGTTCTACTCTACATATAGGGTCTCTCACAAAGCTCAATTTTGGAAGGCTGCCGGTTTGGTGCAACCCTAGCTCTTGTACCAGCAAGGAGAACCTAATATGGGGAGATGGGTTCCCCTACGAGAAAAGGGTGAAACGGGGATGCCACTGCCTACCTCATAACCACATTCAAACTTCAAATTGAAGTCATTTTTACCTCTCATTAATTACAACAGCTAGACCTTCGATGTACACTCGTGGTCTCTTCCAAGTTCAATTTGGAAGGCCTATGCTTTGGTGTGACTCTAGCTCTTGTTCTGAGAAGGATCACCTAATATAAGCAGACGGGTTCCCCAATGAGAAAGGATTGAGACGCTGATGCTGTCTTTTTCTATGGTTTAAACTTTAAAGGAGAATGGTTTGAAAGGCTTGTGGGTTTACGGGAGGGGAAGACAACCGAAATCTAAACACATTATCACTTAACTTAAGATTTCTAAACAAAGAAACAACTCCTTAATCTCTTAACTCTCTCGGAAACGAGAATAACAGTAATTTCCAGTAGGATCATACAACGGTAGCACCAGAGATACCAAAACCAATTCTAACGACAGAATAACGAGACATGAGCAAATCGGAACTTAAAACGAAGAACAGTACCAGACAATCATGTGGTCAAAAGTAAAACATATTAATAAGCATTTCTGAATCTGAACATCATATACTGCGCTCCTAAAGGGTACAAATTAAACATAACCATAATCTAAACCATTAGTTTGGCTACAAAATGTCATAATCCATACTTCAAAAGAAAATAATGCCTCATAAGAAACCAGTAAAAGTCCTCAAACAGAAACCTTACTTCTCGGAAGAGTTCGGCCCCCTCTTCTTCCCAAACCCGACAACTGCAAATCGAACAAAAATCACAATCAGTACCACCCAAATTACCAACATTGGCCTCCCCAAGTCACATGCTTAGAACAAACATTTTTACCCAAAGCTACAGCACAACAATGTCAGGATTAAAAACCAATGTCAAATTTCAACACCCAGAGACTTCAATCGAACTAATTTATCAAATCCAAAGAAATCCAAATCCCAAAAAATCATGAAATAATTAACGTGTGCAAGTGAGACTGATGAGCTTACCCGCCGTGACGAATCTCCTGTTGTACTGCAGCCTCTTGTGCGCGCGGCCTCTGGGCTTTTTCTTCTTGTCTTGCTTGGCCACCTTCGGAGTCTGACCTCTAACCTTCCCGGCACGTGCAAGCGAACCGTGAACCTTGCCTGCAGACCAACTCACCCAGCGTCACAGACCAATCACAAATCGCGAAAATCCATACAAAAAAGGGCAAAAGTAAGATCGGGATCACATACCCATGGCTGACCGTTGATGCTGATGCTGAAGCTACGGCTGCTGCTGCTCTGTGTGTTAAGAGCGCTTCTCTTTGCGAGTTAGGGCTTCGGCAGAGGAGGAGACGTGGCACCATTTAGGGTTAAGGTCGTTCTGTAGCGTGACCGACGTTTCTGAACGACGTCGTATGGTTGAGCAAACTTATTTATTCATTATTATCCTTAGACCATCTCCAATAGTTAAACTAAAAACCAAATTTTTTAGCTCAGAAACAGTTTTTCTGCTCTAAGCGTTCTGGATTAAAATTTTAGCCCGAAATTATTAAAGAATGAACTTAACCTATTTTTTTTCCTTAAATTAAATTTTTTAAAAATTAATATGTAGACTACTGTAAATTAATTTTATGAACATTTTAATCTAAAAATATTTAAATTCCGATAAATATTGAAAAATCACTAAATTTTCCACAAAGCAAGCCTTCAACTTTCACCAATCTTTCAACCCTGTGCTAACTTTCAATTCACCAACCGTTCAACACCAAATTTTCTACATCAAAGTGTGGAATAATAAGTACAATAATTATTGAAAGCATCTAGATTAATAGAAACAATAATTAATAAGACATAAATTTAATAAAGTACATAAACCACATAGGTATTGATAGAGTTTTTGGGTGAATTTTGAGTTAAATAATTTTTTTTAATTATTTCAGTCGTTGGATTTAAATTTGGGCCGTTAGATCTCTTTTTTACTGTTAAATTTGACTATATTCGATCTCAGCTGTTGAATTCAATGTATTTTAAAATAACATATTCTAAAAAAAATAAATTTGAATTTGGACCGTTGGATCAACGGTCCTTAAACCCTAGCCATTGGATGTCAATTATAGTCGTTAGGATGATGATGTTGGTCGACAACCAGCTGATTGTGGGGCCCACCCCTGTCGGGAAAGCATTGCAGGCCTAGTGCATAGGGCACGCACGAGTGTGGGCGGGCCGAGAATGGCCCAAGTTCCAGCGAGTCCACTCGCAGGGGGGATTTTTGGGGGGTGGGATGGGTTGGCATTTGGCTTGGATTGGAGTGGGTTTGGGGGGGAAATAGAGGGGGGGGATTTGGCTTTTAGCCCATTTTTGGAGATGGTCTTAGAGGTCTAATTTAAGTTTAATTATTCATTTTCCCTAAAACAAAAGCACCATATCACTTCAACTGAAAAATCGTCACTAAATCTGATTTGTGCCTCCCATTCAGGGTGTTTTCAATTAGATCACAACCGTTTGATATGGGAAAGTTTTTGTGAGCTCTTATTAAGTAAAATAAGTTATGACGTTTAAATACTCAAAATTACTTTTACCCCTTTGATATCACGTCGATGGAGACTACAAAGATTGACCAATGTGAGAAATGAATATTATTTCTTGAGGAGTAAGTTACGAGTGTTTATCAAAGCTTGAACATATATTTTTTGGATAAAGATAAATGATTACCAAAACAACAAACTTAACACATAAAGAGGCCCAGTTACAACATTAAGCTCAAAACATAGCGGTGGACCCTAAAACCAATCCCAAACAGATCCCAACAACAATATTTGGAGCCTAAAACAACAACTTCTATGGTCGCGGCTAGACTTTTCCAACACCAAAGAAGAGGTAGAAGTCTCGACAGAAGATTTGTAAAGGATGGTTTTGTCGCATTCTACCCGAGCCATCAATAAGCATCATCCTTAAGTGAACAAAGAGGGGGACAACACATGACCCACAAACTAAGGCCATCTCCAACCGGAGGGTCCAGAGGATTAGAGGCCCGAAAATAACCCTAAAACCGTCTCCAACTGAGGGCTAGGCCAAATGGCTCGTGGAATCTGAGAGGGCCCCACGGAATCTGAAAGGGTTGGAAGGCTGGTTGCCAGAAAACTAATTAATCTTGTCGGTTATAACCAACAGGAACTCTTAAAAAGAATTTTGAATCCAATGGCTAGCTGGCGCCAGTTACCGTTGGATTCAAATTTATTATTATTTTTTTTTGTTTTTTTAGGTTTTTTGGGGCTTTTTTTTTTTAAAAAAAAAAAATTCTATTTTTTCCCTATAAATACTTAAACCATTCCTCACAAAATTTTCACCATTCCTACACCATTTCAATTCTCATATTTTCCTTCCTCTTTCAAAAATCTATCCTTCAATTTTTTTAATAATTTTGAAATGGCCTCGTTTGCAATGAAAGGTAGGGTTTGGACTTGAAAAGAAGATGAAGCTCTTTGCAAGGCTTATAGATGAGTGTCGGAAGATAGTGTGAGGGGGAATTGTCAAACAAATGACGGTGTTTGGACTCGTGTGTCCAAAAAATACTTAAAGTTCTATGAAGGCACCACTCTAGTGAATATTCGAAACCACGAGACTTGTTCCTCAAGATGGAAGAAACATCTTCAGCCAAGTTTGAACAAATGGCATCAAGTATTGTTAGCAACCGCAAGTAGACATGAAAGCGGAGCTAATTACTACGACGAAGTAAGTGTTTTCACAATTTATTTTAAATATTTAATTATATTACATTTAATTTCATAAATTAATTTACTTTAATTTTTTTCTAGGTACGCCAAGCGGAGGAATTGTATATGGACAACAGCTCGAAACCCTTTCAATTTCACAGTTGTTGGGAAATTTGTAAAGTGTGTGTGTTATTTGAAGATCCACCACAGAGAGCTCCTACGCCGGTGCTCGGAACTGCATCCTCAGCTGTAGATATGGATGAAGATGGATCTCTAACTATTCAACAAATAAGGGTAGAAAATCCGTCTTTGGGTGAAGGTTCCATACCCAGGGCTATGAGACGAAACAAGGCGCGAAGGTTGAAGGAAAAAGGCAAGGCAAATGATGATTACGCCGCTCAACATGAAGTGGCGGCCTCATTGCGATTATTGGTGGAGCAAAATGCCCTTGAGGTGGAAGAAAGGAAGTATAGGCATGAAGAACGGGCCAAACAAATACAAGAAGAGATGAATGATAAGAATATGAAAAGGAACATTTCAAATTACACTCCAATAAGTGAGACCTATTTTGATAGGAAAAAAAAAAAAAGAAATTATGAGCCGACGGTAGCTGTTTACCTCTAACTATACTCCTACGATGGCGGATGATGAAGATGATGTTGATTATGAATATTAAATTTAAGTTGTTGGAATTTTTAAATTTAAGTTAATGTTGTTTTCGATTTTAATTTGTAGTTTTTAAATTTAATTTGTCGTTTTTAAATTTTAGTTGTAATTTTTAAATATAAGTTGTAGTTTTTAAATTTAAGTTGTTGTAGTTTTTGAATTTAAATAATAAATTATGTTTGGCTCTATGACCCTCGATTGAAGACGGTTTTTTGTAACAGGGCTAAAACAAGCCCTCTAGCCCTTTGACCCTCGTTGGATACAGAGACAAATATGAACCGGTATTGTTCATTAAAATATTAATATTTTTGAGGATTAGAACTAAAACAAAACCTCTGACCAGCGCTCGATTGGAGATGGCCTAACGAACTCGTCACCGCAAACATGAGACCGAAGAAGGGCACTAGCAGCAAACAAAGAGAAGAAAACAGCAAAACCATTAGAATTGCGAGATGTAATATTTGCTTAAGGGAAAGGAGGGTGGCGGGGAAGTAAATGGGAGAAAAGGAAGTAGATTCAGAAAATTGATGGGAATATGGAAATGTTGGGTTGAAAGGCAGGAGCTTCAAAGTTGGTATTGGAGTTTGAAAAGCAGAAAAACCGAAGAAAAGAAGAAATCAACAGTGAAAAGCCGGCGGAGACGCCGACTCTCAAAATGGCAAATAGAAAGAAAGCAAACCAGATATAAGAAGAAGGAAAAAGGAAAGAGCTCTCACAAAGGGAGAGAAAAGATGTCACAAACGAGAGAATTAATTAGTTTGAACATTTTTTAGTTTTAAAATTCTAGTATATTATTCATACAAGTGATGAAATAAAATTCTAGTATATCTTCTGACGAGTTAGAAAGGTCAAAAATTCAAATTGAGACCGGCATAGAGTTTCAACTTCTATACATGTAAATAAGCCTATAATAAAGACTGGTTTGGTATTGTTGTGCTTTGAAAAAAAGTTACTTTTGCTATGTTGTGAGAATAAGCAGCTGTGAAATAAAACAGCAGAGTATTTGGTAAACTTTTTTGTAAAAGTGCTTTTGAAAAAAAAAAAAGCAGTATTATAGTGTTTGGTAAACTTTTATGTAAAACAGATGTGAAAAAAACCGATTTTTCAAAGCTTGGTTTTGCAGCTTCTTGTTTTTGGCTTTTTTTCATCCAAAATTGTGAAAAAAGTTGAAACTGAATGTTTACTAAACACAAAAACAGATTCCAACCTTTTTTTATAGCAATTTTTTTCAGAATGACCTCAGTACCAAACCAGGTCTAATCCTGGTCCATAATCTGCATGGCGAGAGTGGAATACCCAGAATGCCCTCTATCCCCAAACGATAACCGTCGTCTTTCTCTTTCCCTCCGAGACACAGACGGTACCAGCAGCAAGACTATCCCCAGCAAAAATGGTGTACGTGCCGTGTCACGGACTGAGGCACGTCAGCGCCATTCGCCCGTGGCTCCCCACCTTCCGTCGCTCCACCTCCCTGGCTTCTCTCTCCTCCCCTTACACCGAAGACTCGGAGCATGCCCAGCCCAAAAGCGGCGACAAGCCCAACTCGTACTTTCCGAAGCGAGGGCAGACTCTGGAGCTGGTATGCGAGTCTCTGGCTTTCAAAGGGAAAGGTCTATGCAAGGTGGCAGAGACTGGGTTCGTCGTCATGTGCGACCGCGCGCTGCCCGGCGAGCGGTTCGTTGGGAGGGTTACTCGCCGGAAAGGGACCTATGCTGAGGTACGGGTTCTGGGTTCTCTTTGGTTACCGAGAAAATTTTGGGATGGAGTGGGAAAATTGAATCATTGGGTTTTGCTTATGTGATGATTTTGCTGGTATCATTTGGTTCCGAAAATTGATAACGTGAAGTGGTCTTTATCTGTTTGCTGATTTTTGTGGACAAATTGGGGTGAATTCTAGCTTTTAAATCATTTTTTTTTTCCCGAAATTGTTGGGTTAACTTTTGAGACAAATGTGATAGGAGGAGGCATGGAGATGGAGTAGTGAATTAGTCCAGCTTAATGATCTGTTTAAGTAAGTCCTTGTACAAATTGCTAAACCGAATGAAGAAGTAGATCACATGAGACTGCCGAAAGGAATAAAACAAGGGTAAAAGAGATGAGTTGAGGCATTGCTAAGTCTGGAGGTTGTTGTGACCGATGTTGAGGCTTGGACGAGAAAAACAAATGACGTTGCTAGAACTAGAAGTTTCAGCTGTATACAACTTGAGACATTACATGCTACCTGTATTGGTTTTGAATTTTATGTGATTGCCCTTACACAATTCGTAGTCTAGTGCGTGTGATGGAAGCTATCATTCATTTCAAGAACTTTGCAAGACAATAAAAATATCTTTTTCTTGGGTAAAAAATGCAGGTGACAAAGGTTGAGACAATTTCTCCTCCTTGGGACTTTGTGGACGCTCCTTGCGAGTATGCTTCTTACTGTGGAGGATGTAAAACACAAAATTTGATTTATGAGGCGCAAGTCAAAGCTAAGGAGCAGCAAGTTCATGAGTTGATTATAAACTTTGGAAAGTTTTCTCACACAGAACTGGAATCTTTAAGCATCATGAAGCCCATCGTTCCCTGTGAAATCCAGTTTCATTACAGGAATAAGGCTAGTGCATACTGTGAACCTTGTTAAATTTGAATGTTCATTCAGTTTTGGTACATACAATTTCTGTATTACTTTCCTCTTGTTTTTATCACATCAGAAAACAGTTACTCAATTTAGCTAACACAACCTACTTGCTCTTTGTCATTTGACACCTTTTAAGAATCAAAGTATCAAAGTACTCTTCTGGTGTAGTGTATACATATATGCATATTCTTAATTTTACCTGGAAATCCACTGTAAAATAAATTTCTAAGAATCTGTAAATCCTGTGCACTTTGTAATTATTATTTTTTATTTTATCGAGGTGTATTAATGTTAAAAAGTAGTTTTTGATATTTTCTGGCATTTTTGCAGATGGAGTTCTCATTTGGTTCTCAAAAATGGTTACCCAAGGAAAAATTGATGGAGAGACAAGATGGAATTGAGAACTATGCCCTGGGATTGCATGCTCCTGGATTCTTCGATAAGGTTCTGAATGTTGACAAGTGCTTATTGCAAAGTGAGCCGGCGAATATGGTATTTCCTGTGTAATTTTGTTTTCTGAGTTCTTTGTGCTATTAAACACAGAAACTATACATCACCTTTGGATTTGTTCTCACCTTGAGACTCCTTACCTTGCATATACCATTAAACTCAGGATCCCTTTTTCCAGCTCTTTTATATTTTTATATTGTCACTCGACTACTGCATGGTGCCTAAAGTTGGCGTTTAATTATATGAAAAATCACTATTATGAGTTGGTAATGCTCGAGACCTAAATGTTGCACTAGAGCCTATTACCATATCACGTTCATGAGGAGGTTTTGGAAATAATTGCCTTCCCATAACGTAACTCTCAACAATTGGAATTTATGTGATTAATACCTGTAAAAAGATAATGTAGTTTTGTAAGATTTATTCCATTGTATCTTGCTAGCATAATCTTAAAATAGTAATTTGTATGTGGGCACAAGCCCAGAGTAATTCCCAATCAAGGATTCCTTGTCCTGTTTTGTTGTATGTGTTAAAAAGTCTCCACATTGTCAAGCCAGCAGGTTGTAATTTGTAACATTGTCCGTGATGTCACAACTTTTCTTTTTCGTCTACCCTATTGCCAGTTTATTTTAGTAGTGTCAGGAAATTGTACTATTCTGCACCAATGACTTCCATTGCTGATGTGCAGGTTCTTGCTGTAGTCCAAGACTGTTGGAGAGATCCACAATTAGGTCTCTCTCCTTATGACGTTTACTCTCATGTTGGATTTCTTAAGCATCTAATGCTAAGAACTGGAAGGTACTGTGAGCTATATTGATGTCCGTAATTTATTATCCTTATAAATGCACATATGTGAATGTGTGTAAGCAAGCTGTAACTTGTTCTCAACTTGCAAATTATGGTTCCTGTGCAGCTGTGAGTTTGCTCATCCGTAAGCATGTTGTAGTTTTCATACTCACAAAAGAAGCCACAGATATGCATGAATCTACCAACTTATGAATCGTTTTCAATAATTCACTAATAACTTTTCATACGAAGTGGTAGGAAGAAAGTATGGAGAAATAAACTAGAAAATACAAAGATTGAAAAATCAGTGCGGGTTATGAACAGATATTTGTACCTTTGAAACCTTTATGTGGCTTAACGAGATAGTCTGGGAAAATATCAAGTTTTGGAAAATAGTTGGAAATGTTGAACATGCACTGTTTAGTTGTCAACTCAACCCACCGTCATGTAGTCAAACAAGCAAATGAAGAATGGAAATTCTTTATCTCTCTTTGAGTACATATTTTGGAGGCCTAAAATTGTAGATGTCTTACAAGAAGACATAGTTGAAAACTAGTTCAAAAATGAGAAACCAAACAATAAAATATCCCACATAAGTTGTCATGATAGCTTGAGCATTTCTGTAGTTTACTTGTAATTTGTGCACAAATTTGATCATCGTACAGTGATTTGATTATATGTTGTCCCCCGTGAGCTCATGAATCAAATTTTCATAGTAAGCAATGTCTTTGATTGTGTTCCAGGAATGCGGAGACTGGTCTTCCTGAACTTATGGTTAATTTTGTGACCTCATCTAACAAGCCAGAGCTGCTTAAGCCTCTTCTTGAAAAGATATCAGCTATCCCTGAAGTGGTTAGTATGGCCATTTCTATTTTAATTGGTTCCGGAGTATAACCTGAAGAAGTATCTGGAGAAGATTATCATCTACCCCAGCTTCTCAACCTAAACTGAATTAATTGATACACATTTAAATTTTTTGTGTCATTGCATATTTTCTATTGTCGTCTATTGGGTACCCCCACATATTTACTTCTATGGTTGTTTAGCTACAACACCAAATTAGATACCTAGAACATTTGCAGCCTTTCATTTTAGCAATCTCCTAAAAAGCTGTTTCTGACGGTCAAGTTTCCAATTCTAGCTACTTTTTGTTAAAAAGAAAAGAGATAGAAAAATTTAGGTGAAAATGTTGTGCATGTTACTCCTAATTGTGTTTGCATTTGTTCTTACTATTATTTATTTGTTTTCTACTCATCATTTTGTATTAGTTTTGAATTACTTATTTTTATTTATCTCTTAAATCATCTTTTTTTGTGACTGATAGGTAAGTGTCATGAACAATATAAATAGTTCTGTTGGTAACACATCTCTTGGGGAGGTGGAATACAATTTGTATGGAAAATCCAGCATCACGGAGAACTTAAGAGGGCTAACATTTCAAATATCAGCAAACTCATTCTTCCAAACAAATACTCACCAGGCATGTAATGTGACAAAAGTTTAACCCCTTATCCGCCGATGCTTACTTTCAACTCATTTTATCTTTGTAGTTAAATTCTTGAGGTTTTCCTGGTGAATACTAACTGTGAGATTAAATGCTAATTTTTTTAAATGCTTAGGCAGAGGTTTTATATGAACTCATAGAAGATTGTGCTGGTCTCAGAGGAGATGGCTCAGAGATTGTTCTTGACCTGTTTTGTGGAACCGGCACCATTGGGTTGACACTTGCCAGAAGGTAATTCTCGAATTTTCATTTGTTTTACATTTCTTGTTAAAATCTGACGTTGTGGTTGCCTTTTGGTGCAGGGCCAAACATGTTTATGGATATGAAATAATTCCTCAAGCCATTGCAGATGCTTGTCTAAATGCCGAGCTGAATGGCATCCAGAATGCCACATTTGTCCAAGGGGATCTTAACAAAATTGATGAAAGTTTTGGGAAAAATTTTCCTAAGCCCGACATAGTTATTTCAGGTTTTTTTCTTTTCTTGATCCTATAATTCATCTAGCTTCACTAATCTCTTGGACCTAATAATAAGCATTCTGTTCTTAAAATGATTTTGAAGAGTAAGAAATAGGTCTCAGACCCATGAGTGTTTTGGTTATTGGATAACAAATGATTACAAATATTATAGGCTTCTAGTTAAAATTTTGTTTTCAATCCTACTTTTTGGAATCTCTAGTTTTTCTTATTCATATCTTTCTATAGATCAAACAGGCATTTGAGGCAATTTCATTTTGCACAGCACAATGATGTTTTTTTTACCTCTTGGATGTGACCATCTTTTCATAGTAGTGTGAACTTGTGTTCTTGATAAGTGCGTGGATGTTAGACTAATTTTCCGTTTTTAAATCAATTATTTGGCTAAGTGCGTGGATGTTCTTGATAAGTGCAGGAGGAAAAAATGGTTTGGTATGTCTGAATTGTATCGTTAGGTTGAAATATGTCTAACATGGCTTAGATTTCAAAAGTTGATTTTTGTTTAACAGAAGGAAAAAGAAAGGTTAATTGCTGCTTAATTTCATATAACTAACTTTTAATGAGAACGTACATCAGTTTGCCTCTTACCGTGTTTGATGTGTTGAATCATACAGATCCAAACCGTCCAGGAATGCACATGAAGTTGATAAGATATCTTCTAAAGCTTAAGGCGCCACGGATAGTTTATGTATCGTGTAATCCTGCCACATGTGCACGTGATCTTGATTATCTCTGTCATGGTGTGGTATGTGTCTCCTCTTTCACCCTTGTTCATTAAGACTTCATTTGATACTCAGTTGTATGACCCACTGAAAATTTTATGCAGACTGAGAAAGGTATAGAAGGCTGTTATAAGCTAAAGAGCGTACAGCCAGTAGACATGTTCCCTCACACTCCTCATATCGAGTGTGTTTGCCTTTTGGAGCTTCGTTGACCCCCGGCCAGTTTCGGTTGTGATCTTCATGCCAAAGGTTCAGAATTCTCTTTGCCTTGTTCACTTACGGTACATTTGAATGGAACTTTATTTCCGACGGTCCTGTTATTTTAGTGTGCTTTGAAACACCTGCTCGAAATGTTTGTTCCAGGATTTTAAAAGCTTTGCCAGGGAACTGTGGTAACAGTTGTGAAAGGGTTAATTTTTTTGAAGTTCGTCCCACTCGGAGTAAATTACACCCCACCCCACCAAAAATTGGCTCTCTCCACTCCAGCGGCTCCCAAGACAGCCAGTTTCTAACCCGCACACGATCGATGGAAATGAATGAAACATTATAGCCCGCCCCTAGGAAATTGATGGTTCAGCACTTGGTAATGGCGGTGGTGATGGCCGTGGTACCGGTGGTAGTGGAGGTGGTGTTGATCGTGGCGGCGGAAAGTTTTTATATATTTTGTTTTGCTTCTTTGTAAATCTTTTGCTGAAATTTAGGAAGGACAACTATTTAGACGAAATAGTGCAAAACTGTGAAAATAACTTGTGGGATTACATTGTTCAGTTAGGGGATTGAGTCATTTTACTCACTATATTTTTACATCAGGCATGTTTTAATTAATTTTTACACTTATTTACACTTATTTAGAGGATAATTGTTCAGTTAGAGGATAATGCTATTTACACTTATTTTTTTATCTCTCACACACCTTTGTTAATTTTTGACAATTGATCTTTTTCAATTCTTTAGATGTGCCTGACACAAATTGAGAAATGCGTGTGACAAGTAAAATTAGGTGTGTGGATGACACTACCATTTTTTAAACAATAAAACATGTGTTTAAAATAGAATAGTGTTATTCACACATCTATTTTCATCTCTTACACCCTTGTTAATTTTGGGCGTTGATCTTTTTCATTGCAATTTTATACATCGATTAGTTAAACCATTAATTTGACTCTTAAGTGATGACGCGAAAAATATAAAGGCCCACATATTATGATGACGTGACAATGAAAATAATTAAATATTAAAAACAATTTAAGAAAAAAAAACCGTTTCTTCCGATTTTTCTTCTTTCTCGACCCACCTGGCCATAATGGAGCTCAAGCAGAGAATCCTCACCTCCCTATCGTAACTCTCCAGCCCTGAGACACGTATGAAATCGCCTGCTCGCATTGATCTCTGCTTCCCACCCCGATTTCACATCCACCTCTTTGACCAAAATCATTGCCCACATTGAGATGGGTGTCGACCTCGTCGGCACCGTCAATCATGAGATCAAGAACAGGATGCGAATCGAGGTCCCGCAACGAAATTCCAAGAGACGGGAGAGTTGTTGTGGAGGGAGAGGTGGGTGAGGTTAGGCATGTTGTGCTGGTCTCTTCAGCTCCCTTCGCGTTTTGTCGACTCGCAGAACCGAAACAACCGATTCCGAGACGTTTCATCGGCGAGCTTGTTGCGGAGAATTCGACTGCAGCATGACTCGGCTGAGTCCTGCCCCGTTATCCTGCACCTAGGCACGTTTCTTCCAACGACGCTCAGTTAGGCTCGTTTTCGGAGAAAAACAAAGTTCAGGTGCCGAGTTTCGTTTAGTTTATCACCTAATAGCGTGTCAAAGTTGTGGTGGTGATGCTCTTTGGCTCTGGCTCTCTCTTATGCGGACCGTATCGTGATGTCGGTGGCGATTATGCCATTATCTTCTGGGCTTTCTGGGATTTTGGGATGGTGGCTGAAACTAAATGAGGCCTAAAGAGAATTTCAGGGAGAAAGTGAAGAATTTTGGTAATGACAAGTTAAGATTTTTTTGTCTGCTTATAGAATGGAGAAGTTAAATTTGAGAAGCTTAAGACCCCAGATCAAAATCTTGGGCAGTCTTGATAATGAGAATTTCTACAATACTTTCTTTGATTGTTGAAATTGGTACCAGACGGAATATCCTGCAAATAAAAATTTAACTTTGCACAGTAAACTAGCCAAATGAGCTGGTCAACTAGTTACAAGTTAGTCAGTGATAGAAAGTGTAGAAGCAAGAACAAATCTTGGTTGATCAATACGACCAACTACTCAGAGTTTGCCTAGATCAGTTTCACAACACCAAATCCTAAACTTGAACACATTTACATATCAGTTCATTATGCAAACAACAGTGACAAAGCAATTATGAATTAAAGTATGTTGGATTGACTAGTTAAACTTATCAGTTAACTAAGTATAGATTCGTCAGTTAACCAAACACAAATCTATGAACCAAACTTAGTTCACTACAAGTTATCCTAGTCAATAAAAATTTACTTCATAGCTCATAATATGTAGTGTAAATATAGTCACAAACACATATCAACTAACAACTCATAGAATGCATGAAATGTATCCTAGTAAATAAGATATGTAAACAAGTTTAAGCGCAATAAGTTTTAGGCCGAAAAACCCACCTATAGTTAAAAAAAGGGGGATTCTCCACTGAGTCCAATCCACTAGTGCAAATAAGGTTCTTACAAAGATCCACACAAAGCTCAATTCCTAAATCTAATCTTCCAAGTAGCTTTACCTTTGTGCAACCTTACTTTGCACGAGTTGAGGATTCCTTTGGTCTTCACGAAGTGCCAGCTCCTTCTAACCTCTTCACCTTGTGACACCGAAATAGAGTCGTCTCTAGCCTTCACAAGATAAAAGCTCCTCCTGAACTCTTCACCTTTTGGCATCGAGACCAGCACCTACAAATGCACTTGATATGATAATAATGATAGTGTACAGTCTGAATTCAATGACTAGTCAATTTCTTTAGTCAGACAGTTGAAAGAATAAATTGATGAGAATTCAAAAAACTAGTCAATAAGCAAATATGAAACTTGAAAACTTGACCACAAATTTAATGCAAAACCATGAAGAACAATGCAACCCTATTATGCAATGATTGGGTGTTTAAAGCATAAACATGGTTTTGTGGCGAGGGTTTCTAACAAAGAACACAATAGGAAACCCAAGGCTTTAAAAACACTCTTTGAAAATGTAAAATTTCCTAGCCAAAACAATTGAGAATATAAGGAGATTTAAACAAGCATTTTTTAGAGATAGATTTATAAATATTTAAAGAAGAATTTTACCTAGAAAAAATGCTTGATACTCCTAGGGAGATCTAAGATGGAGAGGAAAAATCAACCCTCTAAGAATTGTAAACTTTCTCTGCAAAGAGGAAATGAAATCCTCTATCCCTATTAAAACAAGACCTTTGGTTGTTGTAAACAAAGTACAAAGAGACACTTGTCAAATGTAAAAGCAATTTGAGCAGATCAATGGTGAAGACCTCAATCTTGTATAAAAGGTGTCAGTCAGCCCATATGGGCTGCCTTAAATAGTGTGCCCAGCTTGCAGAAAGTCAGCGCGCAAAACTAACGAGACAACCAACTAATCAGAATGCAACAAGAATTTAGACATGAAATGCACATGCATGAACCAACCTCTGAGGAGACGAGCCATAGCCTTGAACGCATAATTCCACCAATACAACCCCTTAAATAGAGTGAAGCTTAAAACTGGATTGAGCATGTGTGGTACAATTACAATATTGACAAGGAAAACCAAACATAAAAGTCTAGACTTTACAATTGTAGAAAGGAATGGAAGTGCCTTGGCACTTACACTTGATTCTGACCTCTATGTGCCCCTTCCCCCCATGGCACTGAAATTGTAATAAAAGTGGGTATCCATCTCTCTCCTCCATTACCTCTATGTTAAGGTACCTTGAGAAGAATGTGGGTGGGGCGCACTTCGTTTTAATTTAGGTTTTTTTTTTCTTTCACTAAATTGTTTTTTTAATGTTTAATTATTTTTTTTTTCCACGTCACCAAAACGCGTGGGCCTTATATTAACCATGTCGTCACTTAACGGTCAAAATTGATGGTTTGACTAATGGATGTATGAAATTGCAATGAAATGATTAGTAAATGTATGAGATCGAAATGTTTTAAAGATGTTGTATAAGGTTGTAACTGCACCCAAACTTGAAGGAGTAAAATGTGAATTACCCAAAATGTTTGATAAAATAAAATATCTTGCTTATTTTAAAAGTAATGGCCTCCAAACAACATCTTTTATAAGTAGTATGTAGGTCGCTTTAAAATCTGCTTTTATAAAAAATGGAGTTGAGTCTTTAAGGAATATTTTCAATGCTTGTTATACCCTCATTAGTTTTAACAAATGACATTTTTATCCTTCTATACACATTTATCCCTTGGAGAACAAAGTGATCGCCCGCCCATGTCACTATAAACACCAACTTACACCACCACCACCACCGCCGCCATTACCATACCATTGTTGCCACTACCACCACCACCAATATAACCACAACAGTCGTTGCCGCCGTTTCTACCACTATTGTTACCTCTGCACCCCGACCACCATAACCCATTATTGGCATCACCACCATACCCCACCACTGCTGCTACAATCATCACCACCATCACTGTGGGATCATGATTTTTCAAGGCCAAGTAAGACTGATCCAAATATAGTTACATCAGAAGTTCAGTAATGGACTCACAAGCTCCGTTCAGAGCTATATTAGACGGAGCTGAGGTGCCACCATCACCCTGTTTTGGGGCAATAGGCGGAGTCTTTGTGACTCTACTGGATGACAATGTTTGTTCTGCAAAACACGCAATCTGATTCGGATATGGACATAATAAGATCCTATAAGTCTTGGAGTTTTTACAATCTTGGAATTGATGTGCGCCACAAGTAATCACAACTCTTAAAAGGGGCAATATCTATTTTTAGATATCTTCTAGGATTCTCCTGGCTTAGAATGAGGATTATATCTTAAAAAGGTCTCTCCCATGGTATAAATACACCCATCTAGGGTTCATCTCTAAATCTAATAATGCAATCTAAACACATGAATTCTCTTGCCTACTGCTTAAAATCATTCACTAACTTGACAGTTGGAGAGCTTTTGGCTGGTACACCACCCCCCTGGTTTTAGGCTTAGTGATGGTTGTTTAATATTTCGCACGTTGCTTGAGTTTGTGCATAGCCACCATTTCATGGTTGTAGCCTCCACCACTACTCCCCCCACTACCATCGTCGTCAACACTCCATTACCATGTCTATTTTTGTTATTATATACAATTATTTCACTTTTACATTAAAATTTACCAAGCGCTTTTACACTGCTTTCCATACTCCCAACACTTTTGAAAATACAATCTATTGAACACTCAACTAATTTATTTTACAACTGATTCTTCTTAAAGCACATCATAAGATTTTTTATTTATTTTATTTTTTTATAAAAGGCTTGCAATTTCAAATTGGCCCTTTTCACATGTGAAATAGAAAAATTTTATGGGGTTAGATATTTCATTTTACATGTAAAAGTGTGGGTTTTACATTTTGTGAAATCGAATTTAGAGAAAAGGATTTAGGTTTTTCAATTTAGAGAAATTGAAAAACAAAACACCACACAAACACACCTTTGCCACTGCATCTGTTAGAAGTTAAGAACCAAGTAATTCGTCGTCTTCCTGCTTCATTAACCGAAAATGCATTCATGTGGATATTAGTAGAGGGCTAACTATTGGAAGCCTCAACAACAAATTCATCTTCATATGAAATCGAAAGGTTGGAATTCTAAACTTAATTTAAGTTTATGCATGTGTTCTTAAAAATATTTTACAAGAACACAAGCACGCCAGTTCACCTAGATCATGTGGATTAATTTAATAAGGTTAAACGGAATCCAAAATTCTGCTAACCATGCATGTAAATTGGATTATATATGCTTACATCACCTTGCCACGCTCACACACACATGTACTAATGTAGTCCACCACCCAACACTATAAGGGGTATGAAGCTAATGAGTCATATAATTTGTTAAAAAAAATGAGTCATATAATAAAGCTTTATGATAGAGTAATTGAGTATAGACTAAGACAAGAGACATGGGTCTCAAACAATCTATTCGGGTTCATGCCAAGACGTTTGACTATAAAGGAAATCTATCTCTATGAAGATCGATGGAATGATATAGACATATGCAAAAGGATTTGCAAATGGTGTTTCTAGATTTGGAAAAAGCGTATGATAGGGTCCCAAGAGAAATTTTTGGAGGAGTACAAGTTGCATATCCAAGCAATAAATATATTGTAGGATGAAGTAAGAATTGTAGTAAGAATTCATGAAGGACAAACTAAAAGCTTTCCATAACCATAAGTTTACACCAAGTCTCAACTTTACGTCCTTATCTTTTTGCATTGGTAATGGATGAGTTAACGAGACATATTCAAGATGCTACCCCTTGGTGTATGATCTTCTTGGATGATACATTGTTGATAGATGAAATTCATAAGCGAGTAAATGTGAAGCTTAACCTTTAACGGGAAATGTTGTGATATAAAGGTCTTCACCTAAGTAAGTCAAAGCCAGAGTATATGAAGCAAGTTCAGTGCGGATAGATGTCCAAATGAGATAGGGGTGAGTATTGAAGATCATGAAGTAACAAAGAGTGAGCAATTTCATTATCTTGGGCCTATCTTAAAAAAGAACAAAGAATTGAATGGAGATCTCAACCATAGAATACAAGTTGGATGGATGAAGTGGAAGAGTGCATTGGGTGTGTTGTGCAACTGACGTATGCTACTAAAGCTCAAGAGAACATTTTATAGGGCGGGAATAAGAGCATCAATGCTTTATGGCACAAAATATTGAGTGGCCAAGCATCAACACATGTGAAAAATGAATGTAGTGGAGATGAAAATGCTTCGTTGGATGTGTGGGCACATGAGAAAGGATATGATTAAGAACGAGGATATTCGAAGTAAAATAGGAGTGCCCGCAATTGAAGATAAGATGAGAGAAAATCGATTAAGGTGGTTTGGACATGTGAACTATAAGCCTACCTATGTGTTGGTTAGAAGATGTAATTATGAGACAGAGGCTCAGGGCAAAAAGGGTAGAGGAATGACCTAGAAAGACTTGAAATGACATAGAGTACTTGGAGCTAACGGAAGATTTGGTGCAAAACCGAGAGCAATGGCGTTTTATGATTCATATAATTGATTCACTTAATGAGATAATAATTTTTTTGTTGTTGTTGTTGTGGAAGCATGTTATTATGAATTATCATTAGTCTAATTTAGAACAAAGTACAATTTGTCTAGGTCCCATATGGACCCAGCTTAAGAACTCTTTGAGACAAGGATACTTCCACTTGAGAGCCCTATCTCATGGGTTTTCGACCTTTTCTGAGTTGTTGAACTAAGGCCATCAGATTGGACAAAACTTTGTGTACACGTGCAAAGGGATCAAATACTCCATGTTTTGGGTGAGCTTGATTGTGTTTTAAGTTTTGGCCTGTAGAATTGGACATGACCTATGATCTATGGCCCATCGTGCCACATTTTTCACAAGCAAAAAAGTTCTTCTCATCATTGAGGGTTTTGCATAGTTTCCATTTAAATCACCGCTTTGTTGAAGATTTCTGGAGGGACTTTAAGATGGAATTTGGTGTTATAGGACTAAAAATTCACATATGGTAATAGTATATTGTTTGGCAAGTGACAACTTTAGATGTCCGTTACACTCAACAACATGCAAATCAGGTTTCAAGTTGCTTAGCTTCGTTTAGATTGTCCCTTGATACGAAAATGATTTATTTTGGTGAACTTTTGGATATTATTTGTAACAAATTACTTGTGGATTATAACCACACATATAGCTTATATGTTCATTGGGGAATGGATGGGGGAGAAGGGATATGTTTTATTGACCTCTTTCAATTTCTTTGCGCAGGGGAAACGGTAGGTTGCATGAGCAGCCTTAATCTAGGTATAATGCTACAAGTTACAAAAAGATAAAGAATTTTTACATGGGATTTGGAGAAGCCAAAGTTCACCAAAATAAGTGGTAATTCTGCTACAACTAAACTATGTGGAAAAGAATACCATAACGTGACATCAAGGCTATCTAAGAGCTCGTTTGGATGTGCATTTGAAATGACTGAAACCGCTTTTGGTGAAAATGTTTTTAGAACCAATCATTAGTAAAAAAGGAAGTAAATCCTGGAAAAGCACTTAAAGTGCTTCTTGGAAGAGGCACATAACTAGTGCTTCTTGCAAAAAACACTTTAAGTGTTTTCAAAATCCAAAAATATTTTCTCTAAAAGCGGTTTAAGTCATTTTAAAAGCACATCCAAATAAGCCCTAATACGCAAGACCCCATCATAGGTACTTGTGATTTTTGCGAGGATGTGCAATGTTATCACACATTGGAAAGTTAAATAACCTTACATGTGTTTATTTGGAGGTATATTACTCTTTTATTGCCAATTCATTTTTGGCTAGGATCTTTTCCTTCGCATGCTAAAATATTCAATGATGAGGTTAACATTTACTTTGAGATATTGATGTAATGCCAAAAAGATTGTGAAAGAGAAAAATTCCAGTACACCACTGTTGATGCAAATTTCCGCTGTCTTTAGTCTTGATGAAAATGCACCTGCAAAACAATTAACACCTTTGGTAAGAGATCTAAACCTCACGCGCCCACGAGGTGGGGGGTGGGGGGGGGGGTGGGGGTTAGGTCAACGGATCTCCGATGCCTAAGTTAGTTTCTCTGAGAGAGTAAAGTGTTTAGGGCTTTTTAAGGGTTGCAAAAGCTATCAAAATTTGGTAGAATATGGCGTATTTATAGGGTTAGTGCCAGCCATATAGTGTTTAATGGAGAGATATTCTCTAAATATTCCCAAGATATTTAATAGGAAATAAAATCTTGAGATAATGGAGTAATTATCCCCAATTGATTTAAATTAGGCTTACTTACTTGATTGGAGTCAATCTTCAATTGGGAATGTATTAAAGATAAGATTTGGGTAATTAATCCTTATCTTTAATTCCTTGCCAAGGGCAGGTGAGCTGTGGGCAATCGTATTTATCTATTGAGATCTCCAGGGGTGTGAGTTGTGCATGGGAGCATTTGAGAAGCCTGCCCATTTATTGAGGGCAATCTTGTCTTCTTTGAATAAAAGTCCACGTGTTGCCTCTAGAATTTTTGGGATTATTTTAGGTTCCACAAATGCCCCTACACCTACTTTGTTGCACGCTGGAAAAGGATAATAGGTGTAGGAATCCCAAGCTGCTTAGGCTTGTAGAATTGCTTCCCAATTTGAACTTGATCTTCTTTCTTGATTTGTAGATAGATTTCTTCTAGGAAAAAGAAAATGATTGCCCCATGATAGGAGCATATTTATGCTACTTAGTTATGTTGTTTCCTTGCATTTAGATAGTTAATTACTATTATTATAGTCTTTTATAGGTCCTAATGGCAAAATGAGCAAGAAAGTGCGTTTTGGAGCCATTTGGAGCAGTTTTGGGCATCAATTGGATAGCTTATGAGTGGAGCAAGGTGGATGGATGAAACTGAAGTCAAGACAGGCTAGGAAATGCTACAAATCTGGAGAAAGAAGTTCAAATACAAAGAAGATAAGGAAAGAGCAAGAAATAAGGAACATTATCCAACCTTATCTTATCCTATCCTAACCAACCTTATCCTTTCCTAACTCTAGCATTATCCTATCTTATCTTATCCAAATCAGTTTGTGCCTTAATTCTAGCTATTTAGAAGGGATTAGTTATACATTTAAACACATAACTCAGATTCTAGAAGCCTAATCCCTTATGTGCCGCATATATGCCATTCCTTGGAGGTTTAGGAGTTGTAATCCCTCTCCTACACCTATGCCGTGTGTCCTTGTCCCTTTAGGTCCAGAAATTTGCCTTAAATACTCTTTCTAGAACACCCTATCTGTTCCTAAATAGGCGCCGAACCCATTATCCCTTCTAGAAGTCCAATTTCTGCCACAAAACACATTGTTTCTAGAATTCCTAGAAAGGTGGCGCATTTCCCTCTTCTAGAGCACTCGAACCTGCAATCCTTTTCCCTTTCTTCCTTGGTCTTTGTCATGGAACCTTAGTCCTTTTTCCCTAGGATTATGCAAACCTTTTCCCACCTGATTTCTACCACAACCTAATATGATTTCCCTAGGGTTTAAGCCGTGTAACACACACACACACACACACACACACACACACACATATATATATATATATATACATGCTTATGCCACAGAAAATATCCATCCATTTACTCTTTCATTCATTCATACATTTAGCCATCAAACACCATAATTCACACCACATCACCCTAGTGCCGCACGCAAGGAAGGAAGGAGAAGAGGACTTGTGCAATCTGCCATCCAAGGGAGTGCTGTGCATGCCATTGGAGTGTGGAGAGTTTCTTGGTTCTTTCTATCCTTAGTTTTAGTTCAATGTTTATGTTAATTTGGTTTTCAATTATGATGAACATGTGGAACTAATTTTTTTTTAGTTCGAGGTGAATTCGAAGCCATGATTATATGTTTTATATGAATTGATTACATCCAATTATTGTTTCTTAAGCCTTGAATGTGATTTGCTTATCTGAGTTATCAAAACATGTTTATATATGTTGATTGGGGGTCGACACTTAATTTGTATGCATGATTTGATGCTAGAGTATAAGGGAATTTCACCTAATTGTTACGAACTTATATTCACAAGTAGTGGAAGTCACTAGTCATGATTGTATTAAGTAAATCCTTGGTATGAGTATCATGCTTTTCATAGTTACGAATGCCTTGTCAATGCTTATGGTTTTCAAAGAACTTAATGACCTTTGATATGATTTTCTATCGTGCTTTTCATAGTTAGAGAACTTGATAAGGATAATTTGGTTGTGATGCGTATCCCATCCAATTCAATGAATTAAGGAAAATCTGAAAGTTAATTTGTGCTATCACATTTAATTTGGGGCATTGTCATTCATAGTCTAAAGGAATAATAACTGGAAATTGGTTTGTATGCATATGTCATGTGTTGAGAAGGACCCTCTAGCTAGCCTTTCACCCATTTAATTCACCCAAATTCGTTTTTACCAAGTGTTTTATGCAAAGTTTCTGTTTTAAGTTTTAATTTCGTCAAAAACAATCCCCCTTTCGTTTGGTCTTGTTATTTGAGCCAAAATCTGTTTTCTTTTAGTCTTTTGAGTCAAGTTAAGTGTTATTTTCGCCAAAATCACTTGATAGGTATAGAATTGAGTCTTTTTGATTGTTTGTTGCTGTTTTGAGTGTTTTAAGTTAGTTTTGAGTCTATAGAATCTAGTTTAGTGTTTTTGAGTCTTATTTGTGTTGATTAGCATCCCTAGTTAATCCCCGGTCTAGAACGATCCCTACTTGCATATATACTACAATTGTCACAAATACAGTTTAATTTGTGTGTCGAAATTCGGGAGAAGAAAGGAAGTGAAAATGTGGTGGTGATAGGAGCATATTTATGCTACTTAGTTATGTTGTTTCCTTTCATTTAGCGAGTTACTTACTATTTATTTTAGTCTTTTATGCTATTTTCGTATGTTTTTAGGTCCTAATGGCAAAAGGAGCAAGAAAGGGCATTTTGAAGCTAAATGGAGCAGTTTTGGGCATGGATTGGATAGCTTAACCATGAAGCAAAGAGGATGGACGAAATTGAAGTCAAGAAGGGCTACGAAAGGCTACAAATCTGGAGAAAGAAGTCCAAATGCAAAGAAGATAAGGAAATAGCAAGAAATAAGGAACCTTATCCAACCTTATCTTATCCTATCCTAACCAACCTTATCCTTTCCTAACTCTAACATTATCCTATCTTACCCTATCCAAATCAGGTTAGGACTTAAATCTAGCTAATTAGAGGGGATTAGTTACACATTTAAACACCTATTTCAAGTTCTAGAAGCCCTTATTTCGTGCATTAAGTTTATGCCACATGTAACCCTTCTAGAAGTTCTAGAATCTGCCACAAGGACCATTCCTTGTCCTCCTTGGAATCTGATTGAAAGTATCCTTGTTCTTTGGTGATTTGGAGTCCTAATTCCTCTCCTTTTCAGCCCAAATTCGTGCCTCCCCTTCACCCTATAAATACTTGATGCCACAACACTAAAAAACCACCACCCTCTACCACAAATTCACACCACACCATCCACCACACCTCAAGAGCCTAAATTCACACAAATCCTCATTGTTCGCAGCAAGGAAGGAAGAAGGAGCCACCTGGAGCGTTTCTAGGTGTATTCAATCTTTGTTTTCAATGTTTAATTTATATTCTCTTTGTTTTGTTGTAAACATGAGGAGCTAAACTTGTTTTAGCTAGGGGAGACTTTGAAACCATGATTATATTTGCAATATGAATTGATTAATTCCAGTTGTTATTTCATAAATTGTGAATGCAATTTACTTAACCGTTTGATGGATAACTTATTCTTGTTTGTTGATTAAGGGTGCACACTTAGTTTGCATGCATGAATTTGGGGCTAGAATATAAGGGAGTTTCACATAATCATTACAAACTTATATTCACAAGTAGTTAAGGTTGTTTTCACAATCATGTTAAGTAAATTCCTAGCATGAGTATCATGATGTCATAGTTACAAGTGCTTTGTCAATACTTATGATTTTCATAGAACGTAAGGATCTTTGATTGCATCTCTATTATGATGTCATGTAGGGGACTTTTGAAGAATGCTTTGGGTTGTCGTATGATGTCATCCGATCCAATAACTTAAGGAAAATCTGAGGGTTAATTAGTGATGTCACGGTTAATCTGGGGTGTTGAGGTTCATGGTTTATCGAAAAGCAACTGGAAATCAATTTGTATGCAAGTGTGTCATGTGTGGAGAAGAACCCTCTAGCTAGCTAATCACCCATCCATATTCCCCAAATTCGTTCATAACTTTGTCTAGTTTAGTTTCTGTTTTGTTTTAATTACAATTCGTCAAAACCAAAACCCCCCTTTGTTTTAAGTGTCAATTAGGTTAGAATCTGAGCTATTGTGTGTTTTTAAGTGTTTTGAGTCAAAACTAATTCAATTTTCGTCCAAAGTAAGTCCTAGAGTCTAGTTTGAGTCTTTTTTATTGTTTTGTGTTGTTTTGAGTCTTTTGAGTTTGTTTTGAGTCATATAAGTTTAGTTAAGAGTTTTTGAGTTTGTTTAAGTGTTTTGAAGCATATTTTTGTATCTTTGAGTCAGTTTTCATTAGATTAGCAATCCCTCCTAATCCCCGGCCTAGAACGATCCCTACTTATATCTATACTACAATTGTCAAAAAGAGGGTTTAATTTGTGTGCTATTATATATCACATCAGGTGGCTGACCACTTAAGCCATATGGTGCATGAAGAAGATGTTGTGCCTATCCCAGAGACATTCCCAAATAAGCAGCTATTGTCCATTGAGGTAAGTGAGCCATGGTATGCCAATTTAGTGAATTATTTGGTGTCTAAACAAGTTCCAAGCAACCTAAATAAACACCAACAAGATAAACTTAAAAAGGAGGCTCGATTTTATGTGTGGGATGATCCTTATTTGTGGAAATATTGCGCTGACCAATTCATTCGTAGATGTATGCATGAATCAGAGTTTAATTCAATTTTAACTTTTTGTCACACTTATGCATGTGGAGGTCACTTTGGCATTCAAAGGACTGCACGTAAAGTACTTGAATGTGGTTTTTATTGGCCTACTATCTTTAAGGATGCTAGAACTTTTTGCATAACATGTGATCATTGTCAAAGAACCGGAAACATTGGTTCAAAAGACCAAATGCCGCAAGCCCCCATCTTTGCGTTGAAATTTTTGATGTTTGGGGTATTGATTTTATGGGTCATTTTCCTTCATCTCATGGTTTTGTTTATATTTTACTTGTGGTGAATTATGTTTTGAAATGGGTGGAAGCAAAAGCCACCTGTACTAATGATTCCAAAGTGGTTGCAGAATTTGTGAAAACTAACATATTTGCAAGATTTGGAATGACAAGGGTTCTTATAAGTGATAGGGGCTCCCATTTTTCAATCGACCCATTGAGGCGTTGCTCAAGAAGTATAATGTCATACATAAGGTGGCGACACCTTATCATCCTCAAACAAGTGGGCAAGCTGAAGTTTCTAATTGAGAAGTCAAACAGATTTTGGAGAAGACCGTTAGGCCAAATCGGAAGGGTTGGAGCTTGCGTTTGATAGATGCATTGTGGGCATATCGTACGGCCTACAAAACACCAATTGTGATGTCCCCATTTCGGCTCATCTATGGGAAACCATGTCATCTTCCCGTTGAATTAGAGCACAAAGCACATTGGGCCGTCAAGACTTTCAATGTGGACCATGATGCCGCTGGAATCCATAGGAAGCTTCAATTGAATGAGCTTGAGGAACTAAGGAATGAAGCTTATGAGAATGCTCGAATTTACAAAGAGAAAACAAAGGCATTCTATGACAAGATGATTCGTAGCAAGACATTCTCAATTGGGCAGAAAATGTTACTCTTTAATTCTCGCCTTCAACTGTTTCCAGGTAAGTTGCATTCTAAGTGGATTGGTCCTTTTGTTATTACTAATGTCTTTCCTTATGGTGCAGTTCAAATTCAAAGTTAAAGACCAAAAACGAATTCAAAGTCAATGGACATCGATTGAAGCCATACTATGACCACTTTGAGAAGCATGTAGTGGAGGAGATACCCCTCCATACTGTGGGCTCCAATGAAGTTTAAAATGAGGTATCGTTCGGCTGGAAGACATTAAAGCAAGCACTTCTTGGGAGGCAACCCACACAAATAAAGAAGAACTAGGAAGCTCCAACACTACATAACCAGATTTGCGTTCCTAAACCCTACTCTTTATTGCTTTTACTTTGTTATGATTGTCATGTTTGTTAGTTGTGTTATTTGGTTGTTTGTTTGTGAGTCTATGCTTAAAACATTGAGGACAATATTTGGTTTAAGTGTGGGTGGGGAGGGGGGCTATTTTTGCATGATTTTCGTGGGATTTTATCACCTATCACTTCTAAAGTTGTTTCTCACTATTTTTAAGTGTTTTTAGTGTGTTTTGATGTGTTTTGATGTGTCTTAAACAGAAAATTTGAAAGAAAAAAAAATCGAAAAAGAATGTTTAAAAACCCAAAAAAGAGTTGTTTTTAGAGTCATTTTTGTTTTGTGTTTGTTTGTGTCTTAGAGTACCTTCCAACACAATGATGAGGATTTGGTTTTTAATTGCATGACTATTAAAGAAAGTTACAAACATGGATGGAAGTTTGATCTACTCTTTAGTTTATGCTTAGTTGTAGTTATTATTTACGAATTCACATGTAATCACAAAGGAAAAAAAATCAGTTTTTGTAACATGCTTGAAGGAAGAAACTCAAACTAACGCTACAACCCTGAGAGACTTGAGCCTAAACTTTATTTGGAGAGTTATTAATCTTGAATTTTTGTTTTCTAAAGTTGTTGCATGATCTCATTATTCTTTGCTTGGTTGCTACTTAGAATGCGTTTCATCACTATAGTTCCAAATACTAGAACTTATACCCGTTACATTCAAAGCATGAAATTGATTAGCATAACAAATAACAAGATGAAGTTGTTTAGTTTAAGCCCAGAGCCAAAAAGCCTTACCTTATGCATATGTATTGTAGGTTTAACCCCTTTGAGCCTTAGTTAGCCTATTTTCTTTGTTAACCACATTATCCTTACCTAGCCTAGAATAAGACTATCCATACCCTTATTCTTAAAGGATAGTAAAGCATGACTTAGAGGGAATTCCTTTTGATCTACAAAATTGCAGAAAAACAAGTGTGGGGGAAGGATTTTCGATGGAAACTTATGAGGCTGTATGATTTATGTGCCAAAAGAAAGAAAAGGGCACGGAAAAAAAAACGTGAAAAAGAAAAAAAAAAAAAAAAAAGGAAGAAGAAAAGTTGAAGAAAAAGAAAAAAGAGTTGAAAATAAGTGAGAATGAACTCACAAGTATTGATTGTTGAAGAAAGGGTCCAAAAGTTTGAATTTGACCCTAAGTTTTGTGTGAATATTCCCTTGGTGTTCAAAGTTGATTTCTGCATTCAAAAGTGAATTCTAAGTGTTTATTTTATTACTTTGCTTACTATTAGTTTAAAAACTTTTGTTTATCCTTACCTTTCTTTGTGAGCCAATACCTTAGCCCCGTTACAACCCTTAAACTTCTATCTTGATTGTTATGTGTTTCAATATGTGGAGTTTAAAATTGGTTTGAGCATATGGTATCTCTGGTTCTCGCGTCTAAGTAGTGGCATTCCATTCATGAGATCATATACATGTTAACAATTCCAGAAAGTGCCTTCTTTGATTATACATATGTGAGTATTAGTCTACATGTTTACATCAATCTTCTCACATATACCTAGTGTAGGGAGTGTAGTCAGAAAATCTGTGTGAAAATAGAGAGTATATCCGGTGAGGAATTGAAGGATTCTCTAAGGCATGTTACTACATTCAAAATCATGTTTTAATTGATTAAATGGGAGCTAGTGAGTGGTGACTAAGGTTAAGTATATGCTTGAGGGTAGGGATAACTAAAATCTATGTGAGTGGTGATCTTTAATATGTCATGTTGCATTGGAAATCCCTGAGGCAATTGATGGAAGGTTTAGATTGTGTTTTGTTTGTTTGGTTTATTTCGTTTTGCTCGAGGGCTAGCAAAAGCTAGGTGTGGGGGAATTTGATAGGAGCATATTTATGCTACTTAGATATGTTGTTTCCTTGCATTTAGATAGTTAATTACTACTTATTATAGTCTTTTAAGCTATTTTCGTATGTTTATAGGTCTTAATGGCAAAAGGAGCAAGAAAGTGCATTTTGGAGCCATTTGGAGCAATTTTGGGCATCAATTGGATAGCTTATGAGGGAGCAAGGTGGATGGACAAAATTGAAGTCAAGAGAGGCTAGGAAATGCTACCAATCTAGAGAAAGAAGTTCAAATACAAAGAAGATAAGGCAAGAGCAAGAAATAAGGAACAGTATCCAACCTTATCTTATCCTATCCTAACCAACCTTATCCTTTCCTAACTCTAGCATTATCCTATCTTGTCTTATCCAAATCAGTTTGTTCCTTAATTCTAGCTATTTAGAAGGGATTAGTTATACATTTAAACACATAACTCAGATTCTAGAAGCCTAATCCCTTATGTGCCGCATATATGCCATTCCTTGGAGGTTTAGGAGCTGTAATCCCTCTCCTACACCTATGCTGTGTGTTCTTGTCCCTTTAGGTCTAGAAATCTACCTTAAATACTCTTTCTAGAACACCCTATCTGTTCCTAAATAGGCGCCGCACCCTTTAACCCTTCTAGAAGTCCAATTTTTGCCACAAAACACATTGTTTCTAGAATTCCTAGAAAGGTGGTGCATCTCCCTCTTCTAGAAGCTTTAGAACCTGTAATCCTTTTCCCTTTCTTCCTTGGTCTTCGTCATGGAACCCTAGTCCTTTTCCACTAGGATTGTGCAAACCTTTTCCCACCTGATTTCTACCACACCCTAATCTGATTTCCCTAGGGTTTAAGCTGTGTAACACACACACACACACACACACACATATATATATATATATATACATGGTTATGCCGCAGAAAATATCCATCCATTCACTCATTCATTCATTCATACATTCAGCCATCAAACACCATAATTCACACCATATCACCCTAGTGCTGCAAGCAAGGAAGGAAGGAGAAGAGGACTTGTGCAATCTGCCATCCAAGGGGGTGCCGTGCATGCCATTGGAGTGTGGAGAGTTTCTTGGTTCTTTCTATCCTTAGTTTTAGTTCAATGTTTATGTTAATTTGGTTTTCAATTATGATGAACATGTGGAACTAATTTCTTTTTAGTTAGAGGTGAATTCGAAGCCATGATTATATGTTTTATATGAATTGATTACATCCAATTATTGTTTCTTAAGCCTTGAATGTGATTTTCTTATCTGAGTTATCAAAACTTGTTTATGTATGTTGATTGGGGGTCGACACTTCATTTGCATGCATGAATTTGATGCTAGAGTATAAGGGAATTTCACCTAATCATTATGAACTTATATTCACAAGTAGTGGAAGTCACTAGTCATGATTGTATTAAGTAAATCCTTGGTATGAGTATCATGCTTTTCATAGTTACGAATGCCTTGTCAATGCTTATGGTTTTCAAAGAACTTAGTGACCTTTGATATGGTTTTCTATCATGCTTTTCATAGTTAGGGAACTTGATTAGGATAATTTGGTTGTGATGCATATCCCATCCAATTCAATGAATTAAGGAAAATCTGAAAGTTAGTTTGTGCTATCACGGTTAATTTGGGGCATTGTCATTCATAGTCTAAAGGAATAATAACTGGAAATTGGTTTGTATGCATATGTCATGTGTGAAGAAGGACCCTCTAACTAGCCTTTCACCCATTTAATTCACCCAAATTCGTTTTTACGAAGTGTTTTATGCAAAGTTTATGTTTTAAGTTTTAATTTCGTCAAAAACAATCCCCCTTTCGTTTAGTCTTGTTATTTGAGCCAAAATCTGTTTTCTTTTAGTCTTTTGAGTCAAGTTAAGTTTTATTTTCGCCAAAATCACTTGTTAGGTCTAGAATTGAGTCTTTTTGATTGTTTGTTGTTGTTTTGAGTGTTTTAAGTTAGTTTTGAGTCTATAGAGTCTAGTTTAGTGTTTTTGAGTCTTATTTGTGTTGATTAGCATCCCTAGTTAATCCCCGGTCTAGAATAATCCCTACTTGCATATATACTACAATTGTCACAAATAGGGTTTAATTTGTGTGTCAAGTTAATTTTCACATCACCCCCACCTGTTGTCTTGGTTGAGACTGAAAGTGTGGTAGGTCTAGAAGAAAATGTTGAAGTTTCTGATCCAAAAATTGACTCAGAAAAAGATTCGTCAGATGAGTGTTCCAATGACGAACAAGACCAATACACGACTTCAGACCATAAAACCACATCAATTGATAAGGTAATTGGAGACATGGCTTTAGACGCCGAAACTACGCCAATCGATATGATTATTGGTGATAAAGTTGATATGGAGAAATCCCGTTTGGCTAAATTGTTCGAGTTGAAAGCTGAAATTGGCAAAATTATGCTTAGGGGGCATAATAATTGTTCAACACATTCGGCAGTCGATGATAAAAAATCTCTCTTCAAGTAAAAAATACTTGGAGAAAATTCTTTATTCGGCCTAGGGCGAAATCACATTGAAAATTTTGTTATTATAAGACCTCGGCTTGGAATAAAGCATCGTTGGCCTCCTCCTGACTATGATTCAGCCGTTTCCATTTTCTTTTGCTAAATAAAAAAAAATATTATTTTCTTACCATTCGGCCTTTCAGGCTGATGCATAAGAAAATAAGGAGGCAACGTTTGTATGATTGGCTATTTGAAGTTATTTTCAGTTGCTTTCCTTAAAAAAAAAAAAAAAGGGCATAACCATGATATCTGCACGTCATGATGATTTTTTTTTTATATAGCCAAAAGGTGATGTTCAGTTGGCCACTTGGCCATTAATTCAACACCGATTTGATTTGAGATAACATGCATTTGATGGCAGGTTTTGATCAGTGGCTTCAGTCAAGGAATGGTGTTTAATGGTGAAGTGTTAACATTTTCCCAAAAACCAACTCGGTGGTCTTTATCAGAAAAAGAGATGGCATGCAAAAGATAACATTATTTTAAGGAGGTGAGGGCAAGTTCAAGATATGAATAAAGACCCATCCATTTCATATGGTAGGCTTTCACGAGGGCTATTATTTTCATTTGGTGAGGCCGTTTGGTGGAAAAGAATTAGGCCAAGGTTTTATGGCCTTGATTTTTTCAATCATTGTTGTCGGCATCAGTTTTTAGTCGAGCGTGTCGAGTCGAAACAATTTTGGTTGAAGGAATGGAAGTTTAATGCCGAATGCATTTTTATTCGACGATGTTTTCTCAGTAGTTCTCGGCCCCGTTTTCTCAGCCGTCTAGTTTGTTTCGGCCCCATCCACCAACTGTACCAAGAATCAGGTTCTTCTTGGCCCCATTTGCTAAAATCGCCGAGCCTTGTATAATTGTGGCAGCCGAGGAAAACCACAACGTTGACAGAGCATAGGTGTTAAGGGAATAACGATACATTGATAGATATCAGGGACTTGATCATGGTGACCGAGGGTTGTTGGTCGAGCTCGACGATAATTTTCTCAGTCTTAGATTTTTCCACTAATAAGCTTAAGGAAGCAGTAGTCGAATGAGTTGATTTGAAAGATCAGCTTGGTAGCGTGTATTGGCAGGTGGGAAATCTTGGAACACCCATTGTCATCACGTGTTTTGAGTTAGAAAGCAGTGGACAAAAGAAAAACATGGCCGAGGATTGTGCACATCAAGATTGCATGATGTTACCGCCAGGACCATATGGGGCCGAAGTCCCCAAAATTATTCTTACGTTGAGATTACATGATGTTGTCCTTGACCACATATTTCTTCGACCATAGCTTTGATCATCAAGTCAAGGTAGTTGGTTATCAAGTAGGAAGAGTGTGATAAAGATATGCATGGCCGATAACATCATTTTAAGCCTTGGTATTAACAAAGCCATTTGTTAGCATTTGAATTTTCAAAGTCAGGATATGTATGCATGGTTGGGGTTCCAGTCTTGGTTATGTTACAGGTTTTTGAGCTAGGTAAGGATCTCATGTTCGGCTGATGACCATCTCAAGTTGGTGGGATGGAGATGGCCGAGGCACTGTTTCATATACGGCGAAAGTATTGAGCATTTTGAATATTCTATTTGGTAGGATTATGGAATGCTGTAAAACTTAGTTTCCTTAACCATTCGGCTTACGAGCCGAAGTTCAAGGAAACTGGGGGGCAATGTTTGGACCCGATTTTACACCATCGGCTCGAGTAATCGAGGCCGTTGAGTGAGTATGTTTCTTAATCGTCAGATAAGATAATTTGCTATTGTTAAGAGATAATATTATGGTTTTTAATCATAATAATTATCTTTTAATAAATTATCTCAATTTCCTTGTACAAAATAAGTGGGATGCAAATCACAACCTCAACGTAGAAGCAAGCAGAACAGTCTGAGTTAATTTGGATTTGGTAGCAGTGTATTGTGTGAATTAGAACAACTTGGCTTGGACTCTTCACGTGGCATAGCATGGATCTGCAAGTTTTGGATAATGGTGAATAGAAAACCTAAGTAGGTTAGGTTGATTGACAAGTAGTCAGAAATGAATTTTAAATGGTTTGAAATTCAATAAATGGGATCAGGATGTATGGATGAGTGATAGAATTATGACAAGAAAAGAAAGCCTAGCTAGGCTAGGTTTTTAATTACGATGGGATAAGTCAAGGTGGGTTTTATTATCTTTGAAGAATCAACCATCTGAAGATAGGCTTTGGCACCTATGTCGCAGATCAGTTATTTTTACAAGTTTGAGTTTTAGTCGGTTTCTACTTATTATCCAGACCATGCCAAACAGAAAATATGTTCCTATAAATACAGACACCGTGTAGCAAAAGAGGGACCTCTAATTCAACACATAACTGCCCTGCGCAAAACCTCTCAAACATCTTGAGAGTTTTTTTATTTTCTTTTTTCCGCAGACACATCTTCAGTTTGGATAAACAACACTATGAAGGCAATCGGCGAACATCTTCAGTTTGGATAAACAGCACTGTTGCCGTAGAATTAGCCGTTCCTGAAGCACCTTCAGTTTGGATAAACAGCACTGCGTCAAGGCCGACTGGTTATCTATCTAAGTCTCGGTCGAGAAGGATTTTCGAATCCTTATTGGCAGAGGTCATCTCATTAGCCTTCTCGGCGAAGTAAGGTGTTACCAGGTTACTACATTCGGCACCCTAAGAGCCGAATTTGATATTGAACTTCGCAAAACTAGCAGCCTTGTCTTTAGGCTCGAGAATCCAAAGGTCGAGATATATTCCTTCCTCGGCCGCAATCGCAAGATAAAGAAGTCAGCAGCGCACTCAACGCAATATCAACAAATTTTACTCCTCAGCCAAGCATTCAACCGAAGGATGTAGTTAGCTTATTAGTTACTCGGCCTGCGCGCCACGTAAGGTTCGTAATTTTTAGGATCAACAGTATTGTTTATTCTGGAGAAAACCACTGCCCAGGAAGAAAGGTTTAAGGGAAGGAGAAAAGAAAACCGGCCAAAAGAAAAGAAAAAAAGGAGAAAAAAATAAAAGAAAAATCTTTTCGGCTATTTGTTTTAGGCCCACACGGGCAAAGGAAAAAAATGGTTAAGTTTGTTTTAGGCCACACAAGTTGTTGGCTTTGTTTTGAAGTTTAGGTGTCTGCCGTTGCCGTTCGCAATGATTACTCGAAGGCTTGGAGTGTTGATCATCCGAGTTGCCATAAGTTTTTAACGTTGTTTGTTTGTTGGTACATTTGAGATATGAAAATTTTGTCCGTTTTGTGGCGTAGAGCACTCATGTACTTTCTTTTTATACTCTCAACATTAGCATGTAAGAATCGGAATCACTTTGCAAGTCAAGTCAAGTTCGCCAGTTCACCACTTCGCAAGTCAAGTCAAGTTCGTCAGTTCAGTGGTTAAGTCAAGTTAAGTCAAGTTTGCATGCCTGCCAGTCTGCTTAACGGAGCCAGTCCGTATTTGCTTGTTTGCAAATCCATGTTGTATACCGCCATCAACTTAACGTGGTGTTGAAAAATATTAGTATTTATGGTTATATTATTATTTGAGTTTGCTTGTTAGTTTAGTATATGAGTTTAGCCCATTTGAATTAGAATTTCTAGATTTTGCTCTATAAATATAGCTTATAGTTTAACATAAAGTTAAGTTAGTCAAGATGTGACCTCTTGCAGTTTTTTAGCCGTTTAATATTATTCTTATTATTTTATAGTCTTGTTTGCGCACTCTGATATTCAACTCGATGAACGAACGTACTTTGAGGATCCCCGAGATCATCACAATGAGGATCCTAAGAGGATTTTCATTCCAATTTCACAACTGTTCTGATATCCCACATGGACATGCACATCCCATCAGCTTCACTTCCAATGACATGGTGCCACGTGTGAACAAAGAGTTGCATTCACGTGTGAGCTGTAACAATGGAATGGGGGAAGCCGATGGGGCCTACTTCAATAAGTTTTGGGTTTGGTTTGAGCTGGCCTCTGAGGATCTGAGCAGACATCTCCTTCACCAGCAGAAGGGCGAAAAATAATGCGGGAGATAGCTGAGGTCATTAATTGACACTGTATTCTCCAAAGAGACAGATGGACCACTTCTTCACCACCAATGCCCAAAAGTAGGGGCCCACCGAATTATCAAATTTTCATGCCGTTAGATTGTATTGGATTAGATTAATAGTATGGAATTTTACTACAAGTCGTATGAAAGTTTCACACTAAAGATGGGTGTGAATGTAGTGTTCCGTGCTATATGTATTGTGGATGCAAATTTCCGCCTTCTTCTTCTTAGACAAAATTGCACCTACAAAACAAATCACACCTTTGGTCAAGGCCAAAAAGCCTCACGCGCCCACGATGAATTTGTTGGGGGGGCCTTTGGTCGAAGAACCTCTGATGCCAAAGTTAGAATTTTGAGGGAAGAGTGTTTGGAGAATTTTGTAGAGTTTTGCAAGAGACTTGGAAGTAGTTTTTTGAGAGAATGGAGATCTCATTATAGGGATATGGCCGGCCCTATTAGGAGAATAGGGACTGGCCATTTGTGGTATTTTTTGGGTGTAATGTAGTTAATTAGCCATTAATAGATTAATTAGGTAATAAATCCATTAATTGACTAATTAACATAATTTAAAGGAAATGTTTTGGGGGTTATGGAATAATTACCTTGTGGAGAATATAGGATGAAGGTGGATGAAATAGTTTTGAATTTGTTACCTATTTTGAGCACTTTTGACTTGGTTGAGGGATGATTGCCCGTTGCTCGAGCGTAGAAATCCCAGTATGCCTCAAGGGTATTTTTGTCCTTTTCTATCCAAAAATCCACGTGTTGCCTTTTGATTATTTTTGGCTCCACAAATGCCCCTACACCTGCTGGGCCACTCGTAGAAAAGGGCAACATGTATAGAGATTTTCTTGCTTTAGGAAACTTTGGACTGCTTCCGATTTTGATGTAGATTCCCTCTTTAATAGGAAATTAGATCCTTCTAGGAAAGGGAAACAAATTTGTGTCAAAGCCTATTTAAGTCGACCTCAAGTGGGTTATTAAATCAACTTTGAAGAGCGATTTATTCTACCCTACAAGAGAGAGAGAGAGAGCTTAGAGGATATTTGTTCCCCTTCCTCTAGCAATCTTCTACATCTTGCCCGTGCAAAGGACCGTTTTCTGTTGCTTCCTTCGTTTTCTCCGTGCCGAACTAATGTAAGAAAATTTTCATTTTTCTTGTCTTCTTCGTGGATAGTGTTGTCGTGGGGTAGTGGTCGAGGTGGTGCGATTGGCTGGCAGGGGCTAGGAGTCAGCTTGGCATGGGCCAATGAGGTGGTTTGGTAGGGGCTATTGCTTGTGCTGCTCGGCTTGATTGAAGCCAATGATTGGCTCGACATGGGCCGAGGAAGTGGCGTGGCATGGACAATGGTTTAGGCTGCCACGCTTGGGCTGCTTGCCAAAAATGAGGAAATTGCTTGAGTTTAATTTCTTAGCTACAGTAGATGGAGCAGTCAAGGATGGAGCTGCCAAGATAGGAGTTGCTGAAGATGAAGTGTGGGATGAGCGAACTGTTAAGTGTAAAAGTGGATGTTGCCCCCTAACCATTTGTTTGCCTAGTTGATCTTCAAGCATTCGATCTTTTGAGCTATGTGGTCGTCTCGCATTGGAGAGCTTACCCAAATGGGTGTTAAGGATTTAGTTTACCCTCTCGCACTGGAGAACAATTAGTTTACCCTCTTACACTGAAGAGCAATTAGTTTATCCTCTCGCACTAGAGAGCAAACCCATATGTTGGAGAGCAAACCTATATGAGTGTCGGGGAATTGGTTTACCCTCTCGCACTGGAGAGCAATTAGTTTATCCTCTCGCGCTATGGGTGTTGGGGAATTGGTTTACCCTCTCGCACTGGAGAGCAATTAGTTTATCCTCTCGCGTTGGAGAGCAGACCCTTTTTGGTGCAGGGGAATTGGTTTACCCTCTCACATTGGAGATCAATTAGTTTATCCTCTCGCGTTGGAGAGCAAACCCTTATGGGATCGGGGAATAGGTTTACCCTCTCGCACTAGAGAGCAATTAATTTATCCTCTCGCACTGGAGAGCAGATCCTTTTGGGTGTCGGGAAATTGGTTTAGCCTCTCGCACTGGAGAGCAATTAGTTTATCCTTTCACATTATTGAGCAGACCCATATAGGTGTCGGGGAATTGGTTTACCCTCTCGCACCGGAGAGCAACTAGTTTATCCTCTGGCATTGGAGAGCAGACCTATATAGGTATCGGGGAATTGGTTTACCTTCTCACACTGGAGAGCAATTAGTTTATCCTCACGTACTGGAGATCAGACCCATATGGGTGTTAGGGAATTGGTTTACCCTCTCGCACTAGAGAGCAATAAGTTTATCCTCTCGCACTGAAAAACATGGAAATCATTGTTGTGAGTGTAACTGAGGAAAGCTGGACTGCTGGGACAACCAAAATAATCCTTAGCCTACCCTCAGTTTTTGGTAGTTAGGCTGGTGTGTCTTTCTTGTACTTGTTTGCCCCCGACGTGCCATTAGGCTGAGTTGCTAGATTTGTCGGAATAGAAGTAGTCTTTATATCCAACAATCTATATGGGATAGTCCCGTTTGCTCGATCTTGTCATTGAAAGATGACTCGCTTATGTTGGTCATGTTTTATCGAAACGCCTTGTTAATAGCTTCGTTGCGCGAGAAATTACGCAATCACTTGGTCATGAGGTTTTCTTCTTCTTCCTGAATTTGCCTTTATCGGGGTGGCAGAGTTTTCGGTTGCCTTTGGTCATGACTTACTGGTCTAGGCTGCTTTTCCATGTGTTCGGCTCGTCTATGCCGCAGCTGCAGTGGGTGTGGTATGTTCCTAGCAAGCGAGCGGGTAACTTGCAGGCTGCTAGTTGAACTTGAGTCGAATTGAGTGATTATTTTTCTCCGTCCTCTGTGCTGCCTACTTCGATGTGAGGTGGATGATGCTCCTTGCGGGCCTTGTCGCAAATGAACAGTTCACTTGGAAGGTTACTTATGTTGATTATCGGAGTGTGGCCCTAACTGTGAGTGTATGTTTGTTTGTGGGCTTAATTGAGAGTGCATGCTCTTCCATGCACTAAGACTGGAGTATATGATATCTCGGGGGTCCAGTCGGGAGTGTAATATGTTAAAACGCTTGGTTCGTGACCAATCAAATGGCTGCTTGCCGGGATGCTGGTGGAGAGATTCGTCTGCCTTTGTCCTTCTTCGGGATACCTCGTCCGGGGCACATTGGCTCTCTGTGCGTTGCAAGAGTGGATTCACCAAAGTTATCTGTTGTGCAAGGGCACTCGTCAACTTTATGACTTGTCGAGACAAGTGTTGTTCGCCATTTGGATTGGAAGAGCTTGGAAAGAACATGCCTTCTTGAGTAGTGAAAGTGCGGTAGGCTCCGGGCGTAAGATTTGAATTGGGAAATGCCAAATTTATGAAGAAACGTGGTGAAAATGCCCTCGGCTCGATGGTTAGTCCAGATGGTTGAGATAGTCTTGGGCCGATTTGGGCTGCTTGGAATGCCGCGGGAGCAGGCTGGGCCACAAGAGTGGGTTGCACGGTGGAAGTAGTTTGGGCCATAGAAGTGGGCTACTCAGCGTATGATACACGCGGGTGCGAGGCTTGGGCTCTGCTTGGCAACACATTGGGCTCACGTTGGGCGTGGAGTGACATGGCTTGGGCCATGACCTTAGTGCCATGAGCCGCCTTGGATGGCACAGCTCGGCCCGTGGTGGTGACACCATGGACCTCACTGCGGGTGGCTACCATGGTAGCCACCACAGTGGTTTCCGTGGTGGTGCCGTTCCACCTATTGTCACATTTAGCCTCGTGGATCGCTGTGGTCCCATCTCTTAAATGTTGAAATTTTCATTTGTTGAATTTTCTAAATTTCTAGCCATTGTACTTCTCTTTAACGTTTTATCAAAGATTTTTTGCAAATAAAAAATTCTGATAATAAGAACGTACGAGAAATCTACAAATGGACAAGAAAATAGAAAACCTTGGATGCAAGAGTCTTCTATGAGTGTGGGACTCAACTCTCAATGAAAGCACCAATTTGTGGATGCAAATTTCCGCCTTCTCCTTCTTGGGAAAAATTGCACTTACAAAACAAATCACACCTTTGGTCAAGGCCAAAAAGGCTCACGCACCCACGATGAATTTTTTTGGGGGGGGGGGGGGGGGGGGGAAGCTTTGGCCGAAGAACCTCTGATGCCAAAGTTAGAATTTTGAGGGAAGAGTGTTTGGAGAATTTTGTAGAGTTTTGCAAGAGACTTAGAAGTAATTTTTTGAGAGAATGGAGAGCTATTTATAGGGATATGGCCTGCCCTATTATACCATTTGTGGTATTTTTTGGGTGTAATTTGTAGTTAATTAGCCATTAATAGATTAATTAGGTAATAAATCCATTAATTGACTAATTAACATAATTTAAAAGAAATGTTTTGGGGGTTATGGAATAATTACCTTGCGGAGAATATAGGATGAGGGTGGATGAAATAATTTTGAATTTGTTACCTATTTTGGGCACTTTTGACTTGGTTGAGGGATGATTGCCCGTTGCTCGCGCGTAGGAATTCCTGTATGCCAACATAGGTAAACATATATAGTTAGCATATGTGGTGTTATTTTGTTAGAGATATAATATTCGGACACACATTGTTGTCAAATGTACTCGTATATAGTTTTGTCCATTATTTTCTTTTGAATAACCAATTCAATTCAAATGCTAAGAATACAGAGGACCATGCAAAGAGAGAAATTAGGTGTGTGAAAATTAATTACATTTTCAATATAAAATTAAGCGTTACTACTTAATGGGTGCGTGTTCTTAAGGAGGCGAGGGACCGTTCTACTGGGGGCTTATCTCCTTTCAATTGCTCTGTGGGGGAGGAAGGAGTAGGTTGCATTAGCAGCCGCAGTCCGAATCCTTCCTAATCCCTTTATTGAATGAATTAATTTTCTTTCTTTTCGGTTGTAATCATTTATCTTGTCAATATAAAAACCATTTAATCCAAAAACTGATCATGTAAAATGAGACTAATATTAGATAAAAAAATAATCAATTCTCTACTTTGATGAATATTTGTCACAATGCACAACATGTAGATGTATATAATTCATCTGCGAGTAATCCATATACAAACAAATACTACAAGGTGCATAGAAAAGCGTGCGTGCGTGCACACACATATACATATACGTATACATTTTTATATAAGTAAATAGTTAACTGACAAAAGGTGGGCGATCGATTCAATTCAAATAGTTGGTGCGCAGCGATATTTGACATACGTACCAATAATTCAGACTAGCAAATTTCAAAGGTAATCTACCCCAGCCTTTTCAAGCTGATAGCATATATATCTTTTCACCAAAATGAGGTAGTCTCATGTCACTTCCCCTGCAATTTGTAATTTGAAATTATGAATTATACACACACACACATATATATTGCATAATTCAGTTGCTGAATATGTTATTTGTGACTTCTTGTGTGTGTGTGTGTGTGTATTTTTACTCTCTCTCTATCTTTCTGTAATGGTTTCAATGATATCTTTCAAGAAATGATATGCTTTCCTTTTATATTTGCGACTGATGATCTACAGAAGGGTTGAAGAAAAACATGAGAGTTGACAAATATTTACATACCACTGCATGAGATAGAAAGAGAGAGAGAGAGAGAGATGTACTAGTAATTAGCAAATGTAATGGGCTATGGCAACCCATTCACTGAGCTGTAATGAGATGGGGCGCATGTGGGAAGACTCAGAACCCCAGCCTGCTTCTCTCTCTCTCTCTCGTAACAGATAGAGAATTTGATTATTACTGAGAAATACAAGAAGGAACTATATGCTAACTTAGGATGTGAAATGTGATAAGACGAAATTCAATTTGCAACTTGCTGCTCCATGCTATCTTCTCCTCTCCTCTGAATGTATATATTTCTTTGCTTGCAATTGCCTGCCAGCAACTGTCATGTTCTAAACACCCACTACTAACTTTTATGCCTGCCCAAGTTGGAACTTCTAATAATAAGGGACTATATATATTATCTTTAGTGTTTACACATTGTACTCTCACTAATCACTAATTTTACAAGACTTGCACGTTTGGTAGCATAATTTGATGTATAATGTAGCTCATGAGAAGAAATAGTTTATGAATATGTGTGCGGTGAAGTACCTAGTTGCACTATTTTTTTTTTACTCTACATTCACAGCAAAGTAGGTATACATAAATAACTCATATAAATATAGAATATTTTTCAGCACATATGTCAATTAATTTTGTGATTAACATGTTTAGGAGGAGCGGCCTCTTCCAAATAGGGCAATAGAAGCCTTTTGTTTAATAAAATTACATTATAATCGTTAAAATTTATTGTTCAAGGCTACATAATAATGGTGAGGTTATAGAATGATATTTTTTATGTTATACTACATGTCAACGTTGATTGTTGCACCCTAAACATCTTACTACAGTATACACGTACGTCATAAAATTAGTCATTATTGTTATTTTCTTCTGCGCTCCCTACCTTCACGTTTAGTGGCATCACAACATGATGTCATTATTCAATATTTAAATTACAAGAAAAGTAAGGTTACAACATAATCCATGGTTATAATAACATAGAACAACATTGTCATTATAGTCAGGTTGTAGACATTATGCGTACATGCGATTACATTACAAAATATTAATTCTTTGATTAAAGAGTACTGTTTCTGATAAGGCAAAAAATGTTATAACAAAATTTAAAGATATTAAACACATCAAATTTTTGCACCCGGTAATTTTGAATGGATTCATACCAGTTCATAAACATGTCTACTATTTTTTATTCTTTTCAAGGTGGCAAGCTGGCTAGAGAATGCTACCAGCTTATTACTATCTATAAGGCTGTCTAGTGGTGGCACCATATGTAAGTATTTGATTACCAAGAAAAAGTAATATAGTAGAAAGTGAAAACTTTGAAAGTGGTTATGATTAAAACCATGATTAATAGTAATCTTTTAGAAAGACGGTAGTGGTACTAGTGTAAAAGATGCTCTGATCACTCTATTCACTCTCTAACTGCAGCTAAAATTACCACTGCAACTTTACAGTGCGCATGGAATGGCATAAGCAAGCAAAAGGATGTCAGAGCTAACTTTCCCACTAAAAAAATACAAAAAACCAAAAATAAATCTTTTAATAATTCATTAGTTAGGATTCAAAATGCTTCTCTGAAATCTCATGCTCCCCATCTGCAAAAATACACTCTTACTACCCCACCAAACCTGACCAAAAGCCTTATCTTTAGCGGGTTGGGATACTCTTCAGATTCCTTTTCATTTGAGCCTACTAACCACACAATCCGGACCCTTGAAATTCAATCTAACGATTAAAAACAAGAGGTCTTATTAAAAGTTATAATAACTTTAACCGTTGGATCAAATTTCAAGAACTCAAATTGTATGATTAGTAGGCTCAGATTAAAGGTTCCAGAGAGGATCCCTTTCCATCTTTTGCAAAGTCATTATACTTCTTTTCAACTGTTAAAATGATATTTTAATACATTCTCTCTTCCTCATATTCTACATGTTCAACTACTATTACCAATAATTTTTTATTTATTAAATAATTGTAGCTAGCCTTTGTTTCCTGATATCTATTTAAGCATGCCACAACCAACTATCAAAACACTGTATCAACATATATGTATAGGTGCTCCATGGCTGCTCATTAAGGTAGGGGAAAAGCCTTCATCCTCAACATTTCATTTCCCAATATATTTATTTCATGTTTCTTTGCTCTCATTTTTTTCTTCCTTGAGAACGTACTTGTCTTTTCAATTTGAATATTTTTTTTTGAGCTGCTTCTTTAAATTTCTCTCTGTGGTTGTCCCTATGTGGTGGAACAGTTTAAAGTTGCCAAAACTGACATAAGATGTGGTTGTTTTGTTCCCTTGGTCATCACAGTTTTGATGATACAGCCGAAGTTAAAGAAGGCATGCAGTTTTTAAAAGTGACAAAATTGCTAACAAAATACAAAAGCTGAAGCTGAGGTTTGATTTTGGTTCTGTTGAGAAAGAAAGCTTGAAGTCACTAAAGCAACTCATTTCCTGGTTTTTTTGGCTCCTCCTTTGATATTCTAATATTGGTTGGCAGCTGGATCTGGTACTGGTGTGTCATCATGAAATTTCTTTGATAAACACAAGGAAAAATTTGTACAAAAAAGTAATATAGAATGACATTTTTCGAATGCCAATAACATCAATAAGGGCTGAAATATAGAGATATGTATACTATACATGCATCATCAATATATTAATTGATTATGTCATATAGACATTTTTTTCAAGTATTATTACCTCACATTTGTACCCTTTCTGAACAGAATCTACAAAACTATTACTGTAGGTTTGTAATCAATGGACGGTTTGGATTGGGACGACTGGGACGACGGCTCACACATCACAAACACATCAACCTTATTATGGAGCAATCAAGTACATGACCTTGAAGAATTGTTGGTGTCTAACTCAAGTTCCAGTGCCTTCATTCCAATCCAAGGGCTTCCGAAGGTGCAAACATCGCATGCGATTATGAATTCAAATACCGAAAAACCGAGCAGTATTGGCTGTCATCAAATTGCTCATCAGAAAAATCCATGTGGTTTGGAATCAGTGCATGTTATGTCAACTTTGAGAGCTGATGAATTGTGTCAAGCCCCTTTGAAGGTCAACATGACTTATAATTTGATGAGCTCACTAAGCACTAGTACTTTCATGGCTGCTGATCATTGTGGCAATCTTGGGAAATACGTACAACCGCAAGCCAATATTCAAGGCTTACAAGATCATCATGTCAAGGCTAAGCCAGTAACGATACACTCCGTTGATTCCTTGGATTGTTTGCTCTCAGCCACTAATAGCAACACCGACACATCTGTAGAAGATGACGATGGAATTTCTATGCTTTTTTCGGATTGTAGAAGAAACTTATGGAACTTTGGAGCAGGAAATAATAGTGCAATCTCTTCTGGAGAGTCTGAGAACAATGAAACAGTAGTCTCTCAAAGTTCATCAGATTTATATGTCCAAAGCCAAGGTAAGCCAAATTCCACAAAGAGAAGCCATGATCAAAGTGAGCCCAAATTGCACGGAGCAAATTATAGTCACTTTGGTCTTCTTCAAACAGATTATTCTTCTACTAGTGAAGGGGGTTTCAGGCTCATCTCCGACAACCCATCAAAAATGAAGAAACCCAGATCAGATAATAAGCGTCCAAGCTCATCCAACATCAGCTTTCAACAACCAACTTCATCCGTGTCAACTTCCTCTATTGAAGAACCCGATCCAGAGGTCATTGCGCAGATGAAAGAGATGATTTATCGCGCTGCGGCTTTCAGGCCTGTGAACTTGGGGCTGGAGCTGGTGGAGAGGCCAAAGAGGAAGAATGTGAAAATATCATCTGATCCACAAACTGTGGCTGCAAGGCAAAGGAGGGAGAGGATCAGTGAGAGAATTAGAGTTTTGCAAAGGCTGGTTCCTGGTGGAAACAAGATGGACACTGCATCAATCCTTGATGAGGCTGCAAATTATCTCAAGTTCTTGAGGTCACAGGTCAAGGCACTTGAAAACTTAGGCCAAAAAATTGAGTCCATGAGTAATTCTAATATTCCTACAACAAGCTTTGCTTTCTCTTTCTACCCCTCTTTTCCCATGCAAACCCATAATCATGTTCCACTCCAAAACCCTAATCATATCCACCAACCACACGGTTGAAAAACTAATCACAAACCATGAAAAAAGCCCTAGCTCTATGTCCTTAGTCCTTTAATCATTTTCATCATGATCCTTTCATTTCATCGTCAATGATTAACCTCCAAAACCCTATTGTATTACCCAAAAAGAAATTTAAAGTAGTAAATTTTGTATCCAAGATCCAAATCATTCTCTTCATCATCATTACATGTATCCTGAGTTATTAAGGCTCATTCCGTGCTGTCATAACATCCACCACCCAGGAGCTTCACAAGTACAACCTTTGGAAATGAATTTTTATCCAGTACTATTTTTGCTGCTTCCACTATCCAAATGTGTCATGTTTTAGTGAAGGAATATTAAGATAATAATATAGTGGAAGTAGCAAAACAACGAGTGGAAATAGTGTAGCTGCACATGATCTGCTTTTATACAAAAAGGATTTGCAATTATAACCCCTATGATTAAGATCAAGGGCTAGAAAGCGATTTATCACTTTAAGCTATTGTTGTATAATTGTTTAATGTGTTTTGTGTACTTGAAGCTTAGCTTTCTTGGAGATCTTTGTATATAGGTATTTCTTTTTAATGTCAGTGTTTGGCTAACCAATGCAAGGGACATTCTCTTAAGAATTGTGAATCCTAGTCAGTGGTCCTGTCTCCTTGATTCAACCCAAAGCGTGCCCTAGAAAATCACCCCAACCTCATTGCTTAGCACATGTTGTACTACTTTGCTTTTGGACAGGTGGGTTTGTTAATTAATTTGCATAAAGCCTTCCTTTTATCAAGAAACTTCATCCTAGGGATAGATTATGCAACTAATGATATTCTTCATGATGATGTTGATCCATTATTCTGGTCGTAATGATGTGTGTTATGAATTTTACGGTTTTGGAACCTTTGCAAATGGCTTAACCTAATTTGGCTTGTACGTGAAGTCTTAAAATCAATAGTCAGCATGGTAAATTATAACTTTTTATATTAAATTATATAATATAATATGTGAGATTAGTACTACGGTGTAGTGTTATTTTTCTAAACATTTAAACTACGTTATTGCTAGCTTATTGTGAGGCTAAGCCAACCCTCTCTCTTTTAGTGTAAATAATATCATTTGTTAAAAAAAAATAAAAATTAATTGTATAATATAATATGCGAGATTAGTTTTTCATCAATAGTCGAGGACTTGGGTGTGGTATCTCTTCTTCTGAAAGAGAGAGGACCCTTACCCAAGAAACCCACACTTGTTCCCTTTTAAAAATGTATTTTATTAGTTAATAATAAAGCAAACACAAAACAAGGGGACATCAACCAAAACCTTACAAAATAAAATAACACACGAACATTAATTTAAAAATCGAAAACCAGGCAAGCTTATAAAGTGATTGTAACTTATTTTTCGTTATATAGAGAACATTGGTGTGCCCTTGATGCACCTGAGGTCTGTTGGAGATAGTGAATCTCACTTACCGATTTTATTGAAAAAAAATGTCTGCTATTCACAAAATATACACCAAGGATTTTTCCCCTCTATAATTAGTATGTTTTTGGGCGATTAGCCTTTTTTTTTCTTTTTTTTTTCTTTTGCAAATTATACTCTAATTCCATTTAAAGCTACACAAATTCTGAATGATGATGTTCTTGATGATAATGGGGTGATGTGAATTTGGCCAGAAGGAAGAGATAAAAATTGAAATGAGAAAGGAAAGTGACTCTAAAATTATTATCGACTCCATATGGGCAAGTGTGTACGTAGTTCTTTGGCACATCAAAGCTATCCTTCAAAACATCCTTCTTGTTAGCTGTTTTGACGTTATTCAGTTTCGACATACTACGCAATTGCAGCTAGAGGTCATGACAAGAATGATTTGCAAATTTGGTTTAATGCTTTGTCTCATGAAGCCTTGTATGCCTGGCAGTTTGACTCCTGTAATCAATGCTGCTGTCGTGGCTTTTCCTTGTAATTTGTTTTTTTCTTATGAAAAAATAAAAAAGCGATAATGCATTGTGTCATGAATATGCATGATTTGTGGATCTCAGTTGGCTTCGTCTTGTAAGGGATTAGAAAAGTTTGTTTTGATTGGATAAACAAAGATGATATATGGCTGGAGAATTTTTGCTAAATTTACAGCATCTTAGTAAAATCTTAGGTGGAATGTCATTGTGCAAATTTGACATTAAAAGTCTATTCAACCGAAGTGTTATTTAGTGACTGGACTTGAAAGCTTTGTGACTTGGAGTCAATTTTGACATCAATGTCAAATTTAATTTTTAATTCATTTTAATAGTGGGTCTATTATTCCACTAATATTTGAAGCAACAAAAATTTTGTTTCAACATTTCTTTTAATAATTACAACCATTTAAAAGCTCTATTTAAATAAGAAAATAACATTTCACAATTCAGTTGGAGAAGTATAAAATTTGACATAAGATTTTAAATTGCCACATCAACCATCAATTATAATTTGACTCTTATAATTTGACATTTCCTTTGGAGATGATCTTAGACTTTCTGACATTCTCAAGGGAACCCATATCCCTGGCTCTGGCTTTTGCTTTTTATAGTCCCAGAATAACAAATTTTCCTGTGGAAAATCTGTTTAATCTAACATTTTGTAAACTTTCACAAAAGTGGGAGAGATGTTGACTTTCATTAATTAGCTGTGACATGCATTTTTTTTCTTTTCAAACAAGATATTTGATAAATTTGGAACAATATAGAGAAGATTAGCATAGCCTATGCGCAAGGATGACATGCATAAATCGAGAAATGGTCCAAATTTTTTTCTCTTAAAAAAATACGCGCACAAAATAATTTTTTATTCTAATGAAAGTTTAGGGTTACAAACTTGGATACAAATTGTTAATCCTCTGATTTTATCTTGGGTTGTAAAGTGTATGGGAGCTATTGATTCGAGAGTTGTAGTGACTTGTTCTCAAACCAATGAACATTGCAAGAGTTTGGCTTGTGACAATGGAGGAACCAAATATTTTTTTATTTAATAATTTTGAAATTAGTTTGAAATTAGATTTTTATAGTTTTAATAATTCATCCATGTGGCAATATTTAATAGACTTGTGGGTTCACATATGTGCCACATCACCATACTAGCAGAAATTTTGATGGAATTCTAACGGAAGGACTACATTCATTTGTGACATCCATATTCAAGCACTACATTGATTGATTTTCATTTTTAGGGACCATCTTGATGGTATGTGTCAATTTCAGGGACCACTTGTGATAAAAACCATGGCGAAGAATGCAGAGAGATTCTAAGTCTTCTAACTGTGTAGAGTGTTTGAGTGTCTGGTAAATGTGTGGATATCTGAGTGTAGGATGCGTGTGAGGAGTTACTTCCTTCTTTTTCCCCATCTCACTTGTGAATGAGTGTCTAGTATTTGTATGCAGAGAATTGGCTTGGTTTGAAACACCTCTAAATCCTATAATTTGTGGGTTAGACTTTTGATTAGAAATCAAACCTTAATTGATATAATTTGATCAAATTAGGGTTATCTTGTCCCATTTTGTACTTGATTTGATTTTTTTGATGGATGTCTAAGATGTCAACATGTGTCACTCTTAATGACTCGTCTAGTTTTGATGAGTCACATGCTATATGTGCACTTTGGTGAGACCCATGATGTATGCCATGTAAACCCTTTGCGAGTAAAAAATTTAATATGTTGGCGAACATTTATTTCATTGAAAATTTGATGGCTACAAATGCCCTTACTTCAAGATGCAGCGTATACGTGTGCTTGTTATGTGTAGAGTGTGTGTTATGAAGTTCCTCTACATAGTGAATGTACTTTACCCACTGTGCTTTGAAGTCCCTCTGCATTGAATTGGGCTGGAAGTTTCTTTGAAGACCGTCGAGGCTTGATCTTGAATGAAACGAGACCACGAGAAGTTTCACATGGTGGGTGGTCTTCAGCTTTATTGTGGATGAATTGGCACATGTTTGTTATGCTTGTTGATTCTCCATGAACTTGATGAAAAGCATGAGTGTTTGGGTGTTTACATAGTGTCTTTTGACTTTGTAAGTCTTGAAACATGGTTCCTGGGGTTGTGATTTAAAGGCACCCCAAAGTAAGTTAGCAAGCGATTTCGTGCTTACTTAGGGCACCACCATTAATGTGAAATGAATGGAGAAGCATACAAGGGAAAGTTGGGATGAATAACATGCGATTGCTTGCTTTGACTCTTTTTCTTTTGGCCAAGATGCACACTTGTTTACCCAATGTGCACCAAGGCACTTTAGTAGACTTAATTCTACCTTTGGAAATGTGGTGATTTCTAGAGGGTGTAGTGGCTCAATATTGAAGGAAATTTTTGTCCTAACTAAGAACATGTGAGAATATTTGAACACATAAGCATACATATAACACTTAAACTAGGCATGCATTAAAAAATAATTCTAAAACCCATGACTTTCAAAGTCTACTGAACGGTGAACCATAAAACTCTTTAACAAATTAAAGAGAAGAAAGAGTTTGAGTTTCATTACCCTTGCATCTCATCCTTGTTTACGCAAGGGATTCACCCAAGTAGAGGGCCTTCAAGTCACCTCCTTTGCTTCTTGGATCTTTCCTTGTGTTAGTGTTCTTCTCTCCTTGGATAGTTTCTTCTTTGCTTCTCCTTTGCTCATTGAGAATTTGAGGAAAGGAACTCCAAAGTTTGTAAGATTGCAAACCTCTAAGTCTCCACACCAAGGATGAGGTGTGAAGAGAAGATGGATGAATAGGGAGAAGTAAGATTGCTAGCTCATATATCCCTAGTGTGGCCGGCCTCTTTAGAAAACAGAGAGAGAAATTGTTTTGCTGTTTTGCCTTAAAGAAAACTTAGTGAGGGAACGACTATAAAGATGTTTTTATACCACCTCGCAAGTGTCCACCATCTCACTTTCCTTTGCATAGGTCGGCATCCCTTTTTAATTTTGGGTTAATTCCTCATTAGGTTTTAGTTGTTACACAACTTAAAACCAATGAGCCTTCTGGTTCAAAACTCTTTTGGGCCTCGAAACCTAAAACTAACTTAAAAGCCCAAATATGAACGATTAATTAACTAACTGATTAATCTTGACCACGGACAATTAAACTATTTAATTGCTTATCCATCTCATTTATATTTGTTCACATTCACCTTACTGAGTGTACAACCCATTAGGTTCGAATTGGTGAGGCAGTAGGCGATTGTTACTCTTTAAGATTAATTGTGAATTAAAGCCACATTTCAATTCTCCCTTTGATGAAGATTAGTGTTTGCTAATCTTCAGGGCTTCCACAAACTATGAGTGACACTTGACAATATGAAATGGCTATCCAAGCTAAGTAGAAGTGATTGGAGAACCTATCCAGTTACAACTACAATGCAACACGGTCATTCTCTAATACAATGCTCTTAATAACTTTGTTTAACTAATAGTTTGTTTCATGTCTACTATCCAATGTGATACTTCTCTATATGATTCTACTGAATATGGTTTGGAACATTCTTCTTTAGTCATATTCATATGCTTTAGCCAAAGACTCTTGAATCATATCTCAGAGTACTCTCCTTCCACCACGGAAGGTTAGAGATCCCTTGTTGTGTATTCACATGCCTATATGCCTAGATAGCTTGACCACAACAATACCATGAACACTCTCAATGGAATGCCATTGACATAGTCAAAGATCAAGGACTTAACCATTAGACAACTATGATGCCTCATGTCAAAGATTATTTTGCATATTGCAACTTATAGGTTTTTACATGACATGTATGTTAGGTCTCACTAATCAAACATCATCAACTTGGTTTACTGCAAATTTGAGGAACAATTGGTAAACATATGGCTTTGCCTAAGGACATGTTTTACATGCTCAGAGAAATGCTAGGAGTGAAAGCAATAACAACCTTGGAAATGAGTGTTGAGATGTAGGATCTGTTGTTGCAAGATTGAAGGCTTGAAGTTTGGAAGAACTTAGTTTCTGGTTTATAGTTTTAGAAATATTCTTAAGTATTAAATTGTACTTGTTTGTAATGGATGACCATGACTAAAACATCTAAATGGTGTATATTATTATTGTGCCACCTGTCTAATCTTGTGATGCGCTTAAGCTGCACATGTGTAACTCACATGCCTAGTTTTCTAGCTAAGGTGTGAGCTAGCAACGACTATATTTGCTCACACACTTTTCGCGTGTTGTTGTAGCTGAATGAAGGAATCCAACGTAGATTCACAGAGACGTCTTTGGTTTTGCTCTCTCTCTCTCTCTTTCTCTCTTTCTCTCTATCTCTCTATCTCTCTCTCTACCCCTTTCTTTCTTATTCAACCTATTCTCTGCAACCTGGAGATCACATTCTCTTTGATTTTTAGTAGCTAAGAATCATCCAAATTTAAATTGTAGAGTCCTAAATACACTAACATGGTTCATCAATTGATTCTGGTGTGCACCATTTACTCGTACTTATTGTATACAACAACCAGAGAGTTGAAATTTATACGTTTAGCACACAAGATGAAATTTTTCACTCCTGGGTAATTTGATAGAGCAGTACAACTACCTAGCTGAGGGACTCACCTCGGTGGTGAATTTTAATGACATCATTTCCATTGAATCTTCTGAATCAGTATGGCAACTCTTTTTTTTTCGAGCCAACTCCATTGTCAAGTACTCCTTCAGCTCTATAACTAGCTAGCTTACTCATGTTTAGCCTTGTGATATAATCGGAAGATACATAAACCAAAGGTTTTTCAACAGCTTTCTGAACAGAGTTTCTATCAAAGTTTCCTTTCAACCTTGAATTAATGATACTTTTGATGTCCCCTTTGCCAACCATAAAACTAACCCATTGCACAGTGTGAACATTTTCATGCGTCTGTGATATGATAGGTCGACTTGTGATGATCTCCAAAAGCACAACCCCAAAGTTATAAACATCATTTTTCTCATATAGCATGTTTGATTGGTAGTACCTACAAGGTACGTAAGAGTGCCCGCAACATGTATCCATACACGAGTTCCATCCTCAGCAGGAAAATTTATGGATAGACCAAAATCTGAATTTTCATTCAATAATATATTTGTAGATTTCACATCTCTGTGGATTATAGGTGGTTTGCATATATAGCGCAGATACCCTAATACTACATTGAAAATTTTCATTACACTTGTTAACAATATAAAAGTAGATATGTTATGGAGGGAGGAGCATGAAAATTTTTACTTGCTCACCATGTGCAGGTGTGGTGTCAATTGCAGTTCGAAGTCTATCTACCTAACTAAATATATTTGACCTGTTATCTGCATTTGTATATAATGAATCAGTCAATTTTCTTTGTTATTCTAATTAATTTAGAAACCTATGTGCTGATATAAATAATCTACCCAGTTAAGAGGTATCTGTTAAGATTTTAGAGTTAGGCCAGTTGCCCACTACTTAATCGCCTACACAACCTGGCAGGTGTTCGATTTTGTCTCAATAGACTTTAATGCAATTAGGAGTGGAACCATTCAATATAAGTTGTTTATTCAGTCAAGTTTCTAATGTGGGATGCATCCTTTAACAATATCTAACTTGAAAGAGGAAATAGATTTCATAGATTGAAAGCGCAAAATTCTGATAAAGTTAATGAATGCTGCTAAAACTTACAAGTGTTAAGAGCAAGTTAACGTAGTTGTTTTATTGTTCATCTGTTTTATGTGGCCTACTATTTATTTTCCTGTATTCTTTTTGGTGCATGTTCAGATTGTTCTTAGTGTTGTTAAAGCTGCTTTGACGGTTGTTTCGTTCTTCTTCATTAACTAATCTGACTCCAAAAATTGAGAAAAAAAAAAAAAAAAAAAAGAAGATCAATTCCAGCTTATGAGTGAAACCTGAAAGATGCTCGTGTAAGTTTCCATTGGCCATGTATTCATAGATGAGCCCTGTATTGGTTACATCATACGATGTCTGACAAGGCTTGTCAAGTTTTTATGATGAATTTTCATGAGAAGATTAACCCGCAAAAATGAATTTTATTTTATTTCATTTACGAGTATATGATTCTGCTAAATTGTTGAAAAGTTATCTATTACTTATTACATACTTCTGAATGAAATTCTTGAATCCTTGTATTGCTGATGGTGAAAACATCTTCACAGCTACTTGAGCATCACCTATGTAGCCATGGTGAACTAATCCAAATCCACCTCTACCAACAATCTTCTCAAAATTGTTAGTGATCTTGAGTACCTCGAAATATGTAAATTGACGTTGAGATAGCTCCAATGGCTCTGACTGTGAGATGGGCATTGAATCAGTGACATTTGTGGAGACCATTAATAAAAGTTAAATAACAATATATTTTTGGACAAAGAATTTTTTGTTTATGCATAGCTATATGCATGTTCGGTTGAAATTTTTATATGTTATTCTACCATGTTTTCTTTTCGGTTTCAAACGCCGCCAAACAACAACTACAGTTGATGAAAGAATTAAAATTCCAATAACTGAACTGCTACTGTTACTAGAACCACGAACCTGTCCTTCTTCTTATTATTTATTTACTTTCCGTAGGAAAGCGGTCAGTTAGATTTTGATTCTCACATAACTTGGTATCAAAAGAAATGTTGGCAATGTAAGAACTACATCAACAACACAACCTTAGAACCAAATTATGTCTGTTGAATTACTAATACAACCATAACCAACATATTAGCATCTCAAACGAAAACATATGAATACATACCTGCAGAACTTGTCATCGAGGAAGATGCCATGACAGCTTCTGAACAATGATCCTTCTTCTCTTTCACAAAGCACAAGTACTCTTCAAAATCAATAGGACTATGGAACAAAAAGGAGTAGATCTCTGCAAGAGTAGTGGACATTGTATATATAGCCTCGCCTTAATCAATCCCCTATCAAAATTTGTAAAGGACTTGAACAACTTAATCAACATCATATTATGTATAAACAAAGTTCTAGTTCTGAGTCCAATTCCACATAACTAATAACTCTCAATTTTATAATCCTATAGGAACTAGGACAACTTTTAGCTTTACAAAAGACTTTTCCATATCATACTTAAGCATTATAGTCAACTCTAGTATCCTATTCATACTTATACTTTAACAGTCTCCCCCACTTAAGGATGAACAAAGATATCCAACTTTTAAGAAAGTGGAAGTGATCATCAAGTCTTAAATGATCAAAAGCTTACTTTCACATACAACTTATCTATGCATTTTAAAACATGGAACTCAAGAATTTCTTCTGCACAATTCAAAATTAACCCAAGAATTACTGCATGTATAATCTGCATTTCGTATTTACGTGAGTAAAAAACATAGCAATGTCAAAATACAATGCTCCCACTTATTCAAGTCAATCTCAACGCAAAAAAAAGTCAAGATACCAGTTAATGCCAAAACTCATTAACAAAAAATGATTCAAACCAGAACAGTATATGAAATAGTCCAAAAACATGCTTCAACAAAATCACAAAATGATTTCCTAGCAAAATATCTATTATAAATTGAATTTGTCTTCTGAAACAATTGATCACAAAAATGGAAAATTGATTCCTTATTGAAAACTAAGATAAAACAACTAGAAAAACTAACTAAGAAAAGAAATCCAGCTTAACCAAAAACCAACAAACTAAATTAGCTTTTAGATCTGCAGCTTCAACAACAATGCTAAACAATGAAGAATCAATAACAATTCTTAAGCTTTAATAATCAGCCTACCCCCACTTGTCAAAAGTCTCCAAAACTCCCATTTGAGTAACATGGTTTTTTACACACATTATTTGGCAGTGCCTTAGTGAGAGGGTATGCTATCATCAAATTTGTTTTGACAAGAACTGAATCTCATTTTCTCATTTCTTGACCACTTCGCTAACTTAGAGAAACTTCACATCCAGAAGCTGATGTCCTCTTGTTATTCTTTGAGAAAAACATTGCTGCAGGATTGTCACAGAACATTTTCAGAAGCTTCTTGACTGAATCCACTATCTTCATCTCAGCAATAAAGTTCCCGAGCTAAATTGCTTGCTTCATTCGTTCAAAACATGTCACAAACTTAGCTTCCATGGTAGAAGTTGACACTACAACTTGCTTAACACTTTTCCATGAAATGACACCTCCATTAACATAAAAATGTAGCCTCTAGTTGACTTTCTTTCATCCATATCTCTAGCAAGATTTGAATTTGTATAACCAATAACTTCCAAGCAATCTTCTTTTTTGCCATATACTAACATAAATTCTTTTGTTCTCTGGAAGTACCTCAACACCTTCTTTGCAGCAATCCAATGAGATTCTCCTAGATTTGACTGAAATCTTCCAAGTAATCCAACAATATAAGCCAATTCAGGTCTGGTACATATGTTTGCATACATGAGACTGTCAAGTAAAGAATCATAAGGTTTCATCTTCATTAACTCAGCCTTATGTTCACTCTTGGATATTGATCTCGAGAGAACTTGTCACTTTTGTTCACAAGCATCAGCCTTATTGCAGCTTTCCATGTTAAACCTGTTCGGCACTCTTTCAATGTAACCCTTTTGAGATAAACCAAGAAGCTTCCTCTGTCTACCTCTGACCATCTTTGTTCCTAGAACATAGTGAGGCTCTCCTAGGTCTTTCATTTCAAACCTGGTTCTCAACATGGCTTTTGTTTCCTTCATCTATTGTAAGTATGAACTGGCAAGACGTATGTCATCAACATAAAGAAGAACAAAAGTAAATTTTGATACTTTGAACTTAAGATAAATGCAATCATCCATTTTGTTTTCTGTAAAGCCATATCCAGTAATCCCTTGATCAGATTTGAGAAACCATTGTCTTGAAGCTTGTTTAAGTCTAAAAATTGACTTGTTAAGCTTGCATATCATATTATTCTACCTCTTTCAATAAATCTAGGAGGTTGAACCATGTAAATATCTTCCTGTAACTCTCCATTTAGGAATGTAGTCTTAACATCCATCTGATGTAATTCTAAGTCAAAATAAGCAGTTAAGGCCATGATTACTCTCATTGAATCTTTGGAGGATACATGTGAAAAAGTGTCATTATAGTCAATACCTTCCTTTTGAGTAAAGCATTTTGCAACTAGCCATACCTTTTGTCTCTCAATTTTTCCATCAGTATCCCTCTTGGTTTTGAAAACCCATTTGCACCCAATAGGCTTGAACTCAGATGATGAAGTCATTATGGTCCCAACGTTATTCTTGGATACATAATCCAACTCCTCCTCCATAGCTTTTTTCCAGAGAGCTACTTGAGGACTTTGAATTGGTTTATTGTATGTAACTAGGTCATCAATGTCACCTAAATCAAATTCAGCTTTTTGCAAATACTCATAATCATTTGAAATGGTTGGTTTCCTTATTCTACTAGATTTTCTCAATGCATTTTGAGCAGACAACTGATTTATTTCTTGCATATCTAGACTATGAGTGAGTTAACCATCAGGTTGTTCTAGAGTTTCTTGAATTTCTATTGGTATCACAAATTCATCTATTTCTTGATCAGAATCAACATTTGATGCAGCCATGCTTGGAACCATTGATATTTGACTGTAGAGCTGTGCAGAAAAGTTGTCATCTTGTTAATCAATTTCTTTGAAAATAAAGGTGTCCTAAACCAAGTTTAAAGCATCCTCATCTTCCAAAAAAACTGCATTGTGTGTTTCTTGAATTCTAGTATGTTCTTGTGGAGAATAGAACTTGAAACCTATCTCATAATATCCAATAAAATAACATGAAATGGTCTTCGAATCTAGCTTCTTTTCATTTAGATTGTAAAATCTTGCTTTTGGTTTGCAGCCCCACACATGAAAAATGATCAAAACTTGGTGTTCTGCCAGTTTATAACTCAAAAGGTGTCTTAGGCACAGATTTAGAAGGAACACTATTCAAGATATAGTTTATTGTCTTCAATGCTCCTCCCCAAAGGAAACCAAGCAACTTGGATCTTGAAATTAAGCTTCTAACCATTCCCATTAAAGTCCCGATTCTCGTCTCTGCCACCCTATTTTATTGAGGTGTTCCAGGAGTGGTGTATTGAGCTACAATGCCTTACTGTTCTAGAAAATGTGTAAGGAGTCTATTCTGTTGTCCAGCTTCTGTATACATCTCCTCCTTTATCTGATCTAACAATCTTAATCACTAGGCTCAATTGTCTTTATGAGAAAATATTGCTATATGTGGAGAAATCTACAAAGCTCACAAAATATGAACTTCCACAAATGATTTTGACAGGGAAAGGACCACAAACATCTGTGTGTATAATCTCTAGATAAGCTTGACTCCTATTAGCATTCATCTTTCAAACATTGGTTGTTTTTCCTTTCATGCAATTAACCCACTCAGATGCACTTTTGAAATCTATAGCAAGTATAAATTTTAATTTTGGTAGTTGTAAAACCCTTTCTTTTGAAATATGTCCAAAATTTTTATGCCACAACATGTAGGTATGATCAAAACTATGCATTATTTTGGTTGTTATATTTAAAACATGCAAGTTATTGTTCACAATTGAGCATTGCATTTTCCACAGGTGATCATGCAAAAATGCTTTTCCAAGCAAACGAGCCTTTTCGGAAAAAATTGACACATTCATCACTTCCCATGAAAACAAAATCTTGCCTGACTAATTTTGATGCAGAAATCAAATTCCTTCTCATTGTGGGCACCTAAAAAAATATTTTGCAATTCCAACACAAAACTAGTGGCTATTTTGAGTTTAACGGTTCCAACAGCCTTAACTGAAACTTTAGTTCCTTCACCAACAAAAACATTAAAGCAACTTGTTTGTTTTTGTTTTCAAAACCATGCAGTGTGTTTGTTATATCCAAGAGTTTGCAAGGATTTCAATGGGATTTGATTCTTCATAGACATAAACAACATCAGTTTTACCTTTAGCCCTAAACCAATCCTTGAAAATTTCTCAGTCTTTTCTATAGTAGCGGTTAGTTTTAAATGGTGACATCTTTTTTTTTTTTTGGTCAAAGTAAAATGGTGACATCTAATCTTTTCAATATTTTTAGTTTTCACCTTAAGATTGTTAGACTTAGAGAAAAAGGATTTTTTAGCAGGCACATTGGACTTATCAAAAGGTTTGAATTTAGAAGTTTTACCCAAATTAGCATTGAACTCTTTCTTTCCCTTCGAGGCTTGCACAAAATTAACAGTCAACTTCCTTCTTTTCTCTTGCTTTTGTCTATTTTCTTCTTGTACACACTAAGCAATAAGTTCATCAACTATCTAGATTTTGTCTTCAGTGTTGTAAGAGATCTTCAATTGGCTGAACTTCAGAGGTAGTGCTTGCAGGATCATAAAAACCAACTGATTCTCATCAATTTGACATTCAAAGAATTAAGCTTCTGGAAAGCCTCAATCATCTTCATGATATGATCTCTAATTGACCTCATTCTTCAAACTTGTAAGTAGTTAGAAGAGTCATATGTTGACCAATCTCTCCCTTTTGTGATTCTTTAAACTTACACTCCATAGCTTTAAGGTAGTCAGATGCCATATCAAATTTCTTGATTCCTCCATGCATTGTATCAGTCATTGCATTCTTCATTATGGTCAATGCAACCTTGTTAGCCCTTGTCCACCTCTCAAAATCAGCCTTCTCAGCTTTTGTACTCTTGTCAGTCAGAGATACAGGTGAGGTGTGTCAAATGCAATATCATATTCATTCAGTGTCAGAAGCAATTTTATATTTGTTCTTCATTTTTTATAATTACTTCTACTAGTGAGTATTGGCACAAATGCCAAATTAATTGTTTTTAGTGAAACTACATAAGACAACAATGAAATCAACAATTCGAATCTTGTAAGATTCCTGATTTCTATCTAATTCACTATATAATCACAATATGAATCAATTTAATCATACATATAGCCTTTCATCTTTCAAGATAAAGCATACATAGAGTAAACAATGGAATTCAACAATAAGATTTATGTTCAAAAGGATGGCTTCTAGATCACATCATGTACATCTGATCTTATAGGTTGAGAAAATCGAAATATTCTAATCACAATATAATTTTAATAACAGTGGAAGCAATCTCAATCATTTCAAATTTCTTCAAAATTTGTTTTGAAAAACTTTCGAGTATTTTCCATCCTAAATCTAAAATTCTTTAAATTCATTGTGAATCCTAGAACATACCTTTCAAGATTGCAAATTGTTAAGACCGGAAGATCGCATTCAAGAGACAGAAAAAGAGAAACAAACAAAAACAATAGAGAGTGAAAGAGAGAAAACCCAAAAAGTTAATAGTCGAATTTTTTTAAAATTATTTTAAAGGTTATAATGGCTCTTTACTCATATGATGTTGTTTTTCTTTTAAAAAGTTAAAGAATCCTAGACTTGTTTTCTATATCAGTGGCTTTGGTTCACCCAGCAAACATGCTCTTGTTCAAGCAATAAAATTGAACATCAATTCGAACTCAATGGGCATAATCTATGGCTTTGATACCACATGTAAGAACTACATCAACAACACAACCTCAGAACCAAATTATGTCCATTGAATTACTTGTACAAGCATAACCAACAGATTAACACCTCAAAGGAAAACATATGAATACATACTTGCGAAACTTGTCATCGATGAAGAAGCTATCATAGCTTCTGAACAATGATCCTTCTTCTCTTTCACAAAGCACAAGTACTCTTCCAAATTAGTAAGACTACGGAACAAAATGATCTTGCTACAAGACATGTTCCTGCATTGACTTTACATAACATTACCAAGGATGTATAAGTGGGATAGAAATTTTAGCAAGATGTGTGAAAAATGTATGTTTGTCTGCATATGTAGAATTGTATACTTACAAGTATATGATTATGGGAGGGCTCATAACCATTATAGTTGCAGTTTAACTCTTCCCACGAGTATTCTTGAGGCGCACATGGGTTGCCTTGCCAATTTCTCTTCATTCTGTATGTATTCTTCATGTTTGTGATGGGGCCAACTAATATAAGCCAAGGGTGAGGGAGACATGATCGATGAAAAGAGTGGACTTTGTTTTAAATCAATATCAAGTTGTGATGATATAAGAAAAGTTCCATGAGATGACAACTGTGGCCATAATCTCAAGAATATCAGTATAATAAGAAAGTAATATGTTCAATCCGTTAGAGTAAAATCTCGCGATAGTGATACTCTATATAGGAATAACCTTCACTTAGTCATCAAATGCCTACAACCCAATTGGGCTAGTTTTTTTGTATAAATAAACTCCACATTGCAATAAGTTAAAATTTTTCTAAATTTCATCTAAAGAAACTTGTCCCCACATAGTAATAATTATCATTGTTCTAAAGATCTTAGTATAACGCCGCTTAGGTGCTAAGTGGCTAGCCACCATCCTGATTAATATCTACGCGTTTGAAAATTAAATGGCGCCTAAACCTGCCTAGGCGCTCGCTAGATCCGCCTAGGTTGCAACTCTTACTTAGACAAAAAAATAGATAATTTTCATTTCTTTTTAATTGGAAATATCATTACCAAGGCACAAGCCAACAAATACAAGGGAAAGCCCAATAAAGGACCAACACAACAGAACATAACAATAACAAAAAGGGTGCTGGGAATATACAATGAGCAAGACACTACCAGCCAACCAACAACGATACTTCCCAACACCCCTCCAGTACCGACTTAAAGTGGACATGGTAAGCCATCCTTGTTCAGAATGTGAACAATTAAAGATGGAGGTTTGTTGACCCATTTAGAAACACTCATCCCTAATTTTTTTTTTAAAGATGCTACCAATCCATAACCTTGTTTGCTGACCTAGGAACCACGACAAGTAATAGAGCTAGAAAGCTTCCCCACATTAATAGTCTCCATGGAATCCGACTCCATAATGATTTTGCAAAGCCCAACCTGAGAAGCTAGAATGCAGCCCTCGAGAGCTGCCACAACCTCAGCCACCTCAACCCGTGAGGCCGAAATCTTTGATCTATGAGCAGCAACGACTGACTCGCTCGCATGCCCAATGACCACGCTAGCAAAACCACACTGCGTATTAGAAGGGGTCCATGTAAATATCTGTCTAGGGGTAGCCTGTCGCGCTTGGAGATCATGGATATTATCCTAATACAAGTATATATTTTTTTTAAGTATGGGTAGACATTTATTTATATGTTATATAATAAATTTAATTAAAATTTAAAAAAAAAAAAAGCCTAGACACCTAGGTGCTAGACCCTAATCCGTTACCTAATTAAAGTCTAGTGCCTTTAGAACCTTGATAATTATCAATAAGACCTTCAACATCAATGCCTAAAACCCACTAAAACTGAAACACCTATGCCCAAACTCCAGAACAGCGGCTACCTAAAACCCAATCTTTTTTAGGCGAGGGCATGGCCTTGTTACCACCAAAATCTTCCCTTTTAACAATAAATCAGACTAATCAGTTATGAATCTCAATTAAAATACGTATATTATCATTGTTCTCAAAGATGAAGCATCTATATTATGTTGCCACCAAAGCAAAGGTAATGCCTATTACAGAGTCTAGGTACGATAGAACAAAAGTTGAGTTTTAAGAGTTAAGGGATGAATTTTAGTTTCAAACGAGGAATTAAGATTAAAGTCAAGTTAAAGAGGTTATTCTCTCCGCCATGAGAGTCATTCCATCCGTTGTGAGAGATCTACCCTAATTCTACTTCTGTCATTGAACCTGGCACCATCGGTGAAAATTGGGTCTTACCCCTGTACTATTCTGGAAACTAAGTTTAGGGATTTCCAACACCCCCAAATCTTTCCTTTTTCGTGCTTTCAAATCCCTAACCTACCAAATCGAAGTTATTAATGGTATTTGTATATTCATGTCCTAGATCTAGCCTTAACCTCTCCAACGAGTATTCATTTCTCATCTAGTAGGTGGGGTTCGTATTCCCCTACCTCAACCTCGCTCTACCCCTTAAAGGTGCATTTATCCCTCATACCTAGCGGGTGGGGTTGATTGACAAGGTAGATCTGGAAGTGAATTAACCCACCCAAGGTGTTTAATCCCTCCTTTGGTGGGTGGGGCTCGATTGGTGGTTAGAGCAAAATTTGATTATTTGCTACTAAGGGAGATTCGATACTAGGTGAATCCCTAATCCACTATCACTGGCGATTGACCTCTGATTTGATTCGCATTTACTATCACTGAGTTTGGTCAGGCGGTAGTTCAACCATCAGGATTACAATTAAGGCTGGAGTGGAAGATGAGTGGTAAGTGTGAAGGACAAAGCTGGCAAAAGGTAAGTGCAAAATTCTTCCTGTTTTCTTTGTTTGTATCTTTCTTGTGGTACTACATTATCATAGGGTACAAGAACCAATTACTTTTAGATGAAGTCAAGGAGTACTGTAGTGTGAGAAGGAAAGTCCACAGAGCCATGGCGCAAACGGATGTTGATGATCTTGTGGTCTACTTAGAAAGGGCAATGAAGTTGACCAATATGGAACATGGGGTCAAATTGGTGGGTGTAGCACTAGTGGATCGCTCACTTAACAAATGAGGGATAAGGAACATTTTAAGGAGTGCGTAGAAAGAGTATAAAGAGGTCCAGGTTAACTAGGTTAAAGATAACACCTTTATCATAATAGTGTCAAAGATGAGGAGGTGACAGCTAGGATTCTAGACCAAGTCCTATGGTCAGTGATGAAGAAGAACTTCTTTGTCAAGAGATGGCAGGATGATCTTGCTTTAGAAGAAGTTGAGATGAATATGGTTCCTTTTTAGGTCCAACTGAAAGGCATCCCTCTGAACCTTAGTACCGATGCGAATGTGCGAATGCTAGCTGGGGAAATCGAAGAAGTTGTAAAGGTGGAGGACTTGTCACGTGCTCGTGGCTTCCTAAGGGTTAAGATGATGTTCGACACTTCTAATCCCTTACCAACAGGATGCTAGCTAACTAGGAATGAGGATTGAGACTCGTAGGTTGAATTCTGGTACGAGAGGCTGCAGGATTTTTGCTACAGGTGTGAGAGAATAAGACATGAAAATAACAAGTGTTCCTTTCCACCCATCACTGGCAATTTTGCTCGATATGAAGAATGAACCAGAACTAAGATAGTATATGATGTGCCAGAGATTGAAAGATCGATGGTGGTGCCCCATGGTCAGAGACGATGCGCTTGAGAAAGTAGAGAAAAAAGGAAAATTGGTTCTATAGATGGAGGTTTTTCCATGCGTAACAGAGAAGGAGGGGAAGCCAGGAGCTCAATTCAGGGCCAATGCTTGGGGCGGAAAAGGCAAAATGATGGATCTTGTCATTTGACTAACCTGGGAGGTGAAATTGGGCTGATCTAAGTCATTATAACTGGACCGCAACCAAATAGGCCATACTAAATGATTGTTGGGGGAAATAAATGGGACAAACTTGGCAACTAACTAGGCTAGGCAATAGAGCACAAAGTAGGGGCATGAGGATAGATAAGATAGATGAAGTTGGACTATCAGAAGTAACAAAGGCGGGGCCAAGCAAAATAATTAATGTACCCCCTCGTGTTAAATTGGAGCCGACTCCAAGGAGGTTATGTGGTGATTTTCAGAGGACTCCCTTCAACGACACAGATGTTACAACAACAACTTACTTCGGTGTTAGTTGATGGAAATACGGTGGAACACCACCTTGGAGAGTTCTTTAAGAAACTGGGGATGAAGAAAGCTGCTGAGGATAGAAAGAGCAACGTCCAGACATCTAACAAGAGGGCAAAAAATGACGAAAGAAGTACGGCACAAGGAAGGAGGGGAAGACGGAGGAACATGGCTATTGGTCTTAACACCATGGTGGAAAGTTCTCAGAGGTAGAGAGTTCTAATAGTTGAGGAGGATCTTCAGGAAGTGCCAATATAGAGAGATGATGGCTGGAATTATGTATCTGGTATTATGAAGGAAGGAGTGGAAGAGGAGGTGACAAGGGAAGATGGTTAAACAATAAGTGACGATGGCGGCTAATCTGAAATAACCACAAGTTAGCCATAATCTACTTGCTTTGGAACTACCATAGTCTTGGGTCGAACACGATAGTTCGGGCGCTACATAGGCTGATTAGACAGTATAGACCCTTTGTGATTTTTCTATCGAAAACCAAGTTGAAACATCACAGAATTGAAGGAGTGAGAAAATGTATAAGATATTAAATGGGTTTTGATGTTCCTCCAAGTGGAACAACAGGTGACCTCAGCCTCTGGTGGAATGATAACATGGAAATTAATATACTCAGTTCATCGAAAAACCTTATTCACACCGAGATGTGAGTTCTAGAGGTGGATTTCGGATGAATTGGAGTCTATGGACAAACCATGGTTCTGTGAAGATGATTTAAATGAAATATTATGGGACTTTGAAAAAGAGGATGGCTCACAGGGTTCATTCTTGCTTTCAATGTACCTTCAAGAGTTCATAGATAGGATGAAGCTTATTGATTTGGACTTCTCTGGTCCTAAGTATACCTGGCGATAAATGTGCAACAATTCTTTAGTTCAGGAATGATTGGACCGAAGGATGGTTAACGGTGCTTAGTAGGAAATGTGGCCTCTTACAACCGTAACGCATGACACAATGAGGGTTTCTGACCACTCCCCCCTAATTGTCATGAATGAACTGAAGGTTAGAAAAACTAAGCTATTGTTTAAATTCGAGGCATTCTGGTGTAAGGAGCTGGAGGTAAGGAGACAATTGAGCGGAGCTGGAACTCGAGGGTCGATGGGCAATGGATGAACAAATGGCAAAGGAAGATTCATTCAATTATGAAAAATCTCAAAATGTGGAGCCAAGAGACCTTCAAGGGTAGGAAGAACGAGATTGATGCTCTTAATGCTCACCTGGGTAGGCTTCAACTGAACTGGGGGGCTAACTTCGAAGAGATTAAGGAGACCACAGCGAAGATAAATAGACTGGACGAGCAAGAATAGTAGTTTTGGCACTAAAGATCTTAGGTCTGATGGCTGCAAGCTGGGGACGCAAACATCGCATTCTTTCACCAGTCAATGGTGCAATGCCGGCAGAAAAATCAGATTGTTAGACTAGAAAACACTAGTGGAAATTGGATGAATGAACCTTCAGGAATTCGGTAGTCGGTGGATGACTATTTCGTTCAGTTGTTCTCGACTGAGGGGGACCATTAGTAGGGTGACATCCTAGATTGCCTGGATCCAATTGTAACTATGGAAATGAATGATGAGCTAAGGCAGCTTGTTGATGACAATGAGATTAAGGATGCAGTTTATCAGATGAAAGGGTTGAAAGCGCCTGGCCCCGATGGTTTTCAAGGGGTGTTCTACCAAAATTTTTGGGAGATCATTTCTTCGGATATCAAAGGGCTTGTAGTTGAGTGTCTAAGTAATGGTGGGTGTCCAAAGTAGATAAATGCAACGTACATTGCCTTAATTCCCAAAGTCCCGAACCTGGAATCGTTGAACTAGTTCAGATCGATAAGTCTTTGTAATTATGCTTACAAGGTTTTCTCTAAAATCCTCACCAACCGCCTGAAATCATTTATGCCGGAGCTTATCTCTCCTAGTCAGAATGCCTTCATCCATTGGCGGCAAATACAGGATAACATTATTTTGGCCCACGAGGTTTCCTATTTCCTAAAACTCTGGAAAGCTAAGCATCGGTTTAAACTTGGTATCATGCTCGATATGAACAAGGCCTATGATCGTGTTGAGTGGGATCTTTTGGAAGCTATCATGAGGAATAAGGGGTTTTGTGATGAGTGGGTGAAAGCTGTGATACGATGTATGTCCTCAGTTCAATTCTCAGTGCTTCTAAATAGGCAGCCCAGGAAGAACTTTAAGCCTTTGAGGGGGTTGTGGCAGGCGGATCCCCTGTCACCTTACCTCTTCTTGATTGTTAGTGAAGTGCTTTCTCGACCGATTAAAAGGGCTGCTGATCTTGGGTTCCTGGATGGCATCCAACTGAGCATGAATGGGCCTAAGCTTACCCATTTATTATTTGCCGATGATATGCTCGTGTTCCTAAAAGCTACACCTGAAAACTGTCAGAATATTTTGAACCTTATAAAGGCTTACTATTATGCCTCTGGGCAACAGGTCAACTTACAGAAGTCGACTGTTTATTTTAGTGCCAATACTCCATCGGTGTTTGCTCATACTTTATGTGATACCCTCGATATGTCACAGGTTGATGACCCGGGGGTGTATTTAGGCATCCCTACGATTTAAGGTTGGTTGAAGCGCGACACGCTTGCGTAGATAAAGGAAAGGGTTTTAGCAAAAGTAATGGGGGTAGAAGCAACAATTTCTTTCTCAGGTTAAGTGCGAAGTGCTTATCAAGGCGGTTGCTCAGGTGGTTCCAACATATCTGATGAATGTTTTCCAGCTGCCAGCTCATCTTTGCAAGGAGATTGATTCTGTTCTTGTTAAGTTTTGGTGGGGAAACATAAATAAAGAGAAGGGTATTCACTGGGTGAATTGGGAAGATATGGGATGTGCAAAAGCTGATGGTGGGATGGGTTTTTGGAACTTAATGGACTTTAATACTATGCTTCTTGCCAAGCAGTGTTGGTGATTAATCCAAGAACTAGATTCCTTATGGCAAGGGCTTTTGAAGGATCGGTACTTCCCTCAGGATTCGTTCTTTAATGCTAAGCTGGGGGGGGGGGGCGTCATGGGCATGGTTAAGCTTGCTGGAAGGAAGGGACCTTATTATTCGAAAGGCTAGATGGCAGGTTATGAAGGGAAACTCAATTAGGCTATGGGTTGATAATTGGGTATCTGAAGTGATGAATGGGCACCCAAACCCCAGGGGGGAGGCAAAGGTGGATAGATCGCAGATGATGGCTGAGATTATTGATCTGGTTTCAAGGTTGTGGAGATTGGATGTCATCACAGACATCGTCTCTGAGGCTGATGGGAATGCCATTTCCATGCTTCAAGTGGGGGACTCGCAAGCCCCGGATCGTCTTATTTGGCCCACAACAAAAAATGGCATATACTCAGTCAAATCTAGTTACCTGTGGGTTCATAGACTGCCCCCAAAGGGGTGGCCTGGTCGTCAGTCCTCCTCTCATACTATTGAGAATGTTGTGTGGTGTGGAATATGGAGTTTTAAGGTTCCCTACAAAATTAAGAATTTTGTTTAGAGATGTACAAAGGGGGTTATTGCAACAAAAGCTAATTTGTTTAGAAGGAGATGCGTTGTTTCCCCTCCCTACCCAATTTGTCACCAATAGTTGAACATCTACTTCTTCTATGTCTGTGGGTTTAGCTTATTTGGTTTGGTGGGCCTTTTTGCCTTCGAATAAACGGAGAATCTGTAACAACCTTGGACACATGGTTGTCTTCCCTCTTTAAGTTGAACTTGGGTTCAAAGGAGTCTAAATCTCGATTTCTCTCATTGGTGGCCTTCTCTTGTTGGTTTATTTGGAAGGCTGGATGTGATGCTGTGTTTAAATCTAGGGATCTCTCCCCTTCACAAACCATACACGCTCTGACTTGTGCGTGGAAAGCCTTTAGTTCTGCTTTCGAGCCCATCCATCCCTGGTAGGATGCTCCTGTGGTCTCCCATTCCTAATCCCGTGGCAAAGATTAATGTAGATGCGAGTTGGAAGACTAGTGTAAGTGTAGATTGGGTGGGTCTAGTTGTGCAGGATTCTGATTTCAGGTGTATAATAGTAAAAATAGTGGAGGTTTTGGCTTCTGATGCGACATTGGCTGAATCTTTGGCAATTTTGGAGGAGTGTCGTTTAGCACAAGATTTGAATATTGCTTGGGTGGTGATCGAGTTGGATTCAAAGCATATTATCACCTGTTTGAATGAATGTTCGATAAGTTGTGCTTGAGAAATCTTCCCAGTCCTTAGTCGAATTTGTGTGGTGGGGAAGACTTTCCAATCATGCTCCTGGTCTTGGGTTCTAAGATCAGCAAATGCTACGGCGAACTTCGTTGCATCAAATTTCACACCGGAGATGCGTGACTTAGTCTGGGTCAAAAGACCTCCATCTTCTCCTGTGAGAATTTTGAACAAGGATGGTCTTCCTTGCCCCCGGTTATGTAACTGTTGTACTATTTTGTGGGATGACGCTTCTGTCATTTGTGGATGCGTCTATTTATAATCCCTTGATGTCGCTGCTTGTTCTGTTTCTTTGTCAGCCTTCATTGGCTTTCTTTGTTCTTGTTAGCCGTTGTGCCCTGGTTAATCCCAGCTTTAGTTATAAAAATTAAAAACAGAAAAAACAAAAACAAAAAACAAAAAAAAGAGGCATCGAAACAAAAAAGCCTTAAATTATCCTTTAATACTCTCACCTAGTATTATGGTCTAATGAAATGTCTTAGATTTAAATTTTAGAAATGTGGAGTTCGATATCAATTTATTCTTCTCATCCCTTAGCTAGTAGGAGCTTTGCAAATTTAAATTAATTAAAGCAGTAGTTATCAATATTTACTTTAGGGCTTGAGCAAGTCCACTTGAGCTGGATCTGTGTGCTTATGTTTGCAAAAATATCTCATGGTTGCAACCTTTTCTGGTTGGATTGGACATGTAGTACTTCCAGATTGATGGTGTTCTATTGTGTCTTTGCTCCTTAATCTGTTTTTGCCTTCTTCATGGCTTTTGTTTACGGAATGAAGATGGGCTATTTTTTATGGACTTGGTTTTTTTACATCGTTTCACTTAGGACATCTATATGGTCATTTTCTATACAATCTCAACCGAATTTTAGGTACAAGTTGGTGAATGCTCAATGTAAAGCCTGTAAATGAGTCGGGTTCAACCCGACCCGTTAATTTAACGGGTCACCCAAACCTAACCCGTTGAGCTAACAGGTCACCCAAACCCAACCTGTTAAGCTAACAGATCTTAACAGGTCACCCGTTTCACCTGTTACCTGATTTTTTTTTTTTTTTATAGGTTTTTTTACACATTTCATCCACATCAATTACAACCCCATTTTACATAGTAGAATTTGACTTTCTATCAATTACATGCATCTCCGAATCTTAACATGAATATAAGTAAAACACAATAATTCTTTTTCTCAAATCTCAACTAATAACAGACTACAGTAGCTCTCTTTCTTCTTCTTGCATTGCATCCTCTGCTGCTTTTTTGCCTTCAACATTCACCTCTATACGACAAATGTTTCTGATAGACATGCTTGCATGTGTAAACATCAAAGGATAATTAAACTAAATATCAGATAACCCATCGCAACTGGTTCATACTCGCAGGAAAGAAATGAAATTGCAAATCGGACAGAAGAAATAGAAAACACAAACACCCACCATAGATTTGAGCGTATAACAACACAAGAAAGTATCAAATCTATGCCTTAGCTTAACAAGATTTAATAGACAAAGCATAGGACGAGCAGATTCGAACGTGTTCGATTTGCAGAGGAGGATGTTGTCTTCCTAATGATATCTCTCAGCTAGTATTACATGCAGATTACGCAGAAAAATGTCTTTAAAAGAACAAGTTAAAATACATACCATGCTTAATCAAGACTAATACTACTGGAGCATTGTCCCGAGTTTTTGTTACGGCTCATGTCAAAAATTTCTCTCTTTCTTTCCTCTTTCTTTTCTTTCCTCATTATGTTTTTCTCTATTTTTGTGTTGTGTTCTTCAATGAGGCAAATACCTTTTTACATAGAGGCTTCATTCTTCCTTGGTAATATTTGGTTGGCCATGTTTTTCAATCTAACAATCTTACCAAGACATTTTCTCTGACAACATTGTAAAGCTACGATCTTATTTGGTTGCCTATTACTATGGGCATTCACACCTCCATTTACACCAGTAGGGACAAAAATGAAAGAAAAACAGAAAGAAAAAAAAAGAATTTTAACAAAATGAAAAAAGTGTTGTAAAAGCAATGTGAATGCCCTCTATAAAAGCAATACCCACTTAAAGACTTTGGACATCCAGTCATGGTTGGTACGTTCGTCACCAAACTTTTGTATTTAATATTATTGACTAATTGAAAGGTGAGGTGGAATGAAGAAAAGATGGTTGGTCATCTACCTATAAAAACCAAGAGGAGAAGAAGTAGGAAAAGTAGCAGAAGAAAAGATACAGAAGAAAGAAAGAAATAGAGGAGAGAAAAGAAAGGCTAGCGAGATAGGGAGAAAAATAGTGAGAGTTATCTGTGTACGCCTATTATTTTACGTAATGAGAGAAGGTACTACTGCTGGCCCAAGGACATAGGTACACTTGTCGAACCTCATAAATATTGTATCTTATTTACTTTATACTACACACATATCTTCAATTTCACAACAACAAAATACTAAAATATTAAAAACGGCCACTCATCTCTTCCATGACTCTGATCGGCTCCCTATCCATCTCTATTTCCCCATCCAAGCACCACTTCCTTCTCCATCTAACCCCGCTAACATCCCCTCTTTAACAATAAATGAATCAATTGCTCTTTCTTGGCATTGTCTTCCATCTCCGCCTCAAGCAATGATTTCATGGCACCACATGCTCTCTCCATCGTTATCGGTTACAATGGTTGTTGGGGCAAGGTAGGTTGATTCTGAAGAACACCTTCCATGACTATCATTCTATTTCCTTCCTTGAGAACCAGTAGATGGGACAGGGAAGATGGGATTATGAGAATTTCAGATATTATTTTCCTTCAGTTCTAAAAAATAAATAAAAAATAAAATTTATTTATCCATGTGGCAATATATAATTGGTTGAGACAACAAATTGGATTGAAAGACAGTTTTGTCCCCACATCTTTACGGAGATGTAACAGAATAATGATGAAATTGACATTGCTAATGTACTTGACCTAGAAGGCTATGATTACCAACTTTTTCACCACAGGGGTTCGTTCAAAATTAGCGTCTCACCATAGGGACCACAAAAAAAAATTTGGCAACAAATAATTCTTCAAATTTTATGTGCAGCAAAGTCAAAGAACTAGAGATCTAGTCAAGTTCCAGATTACTAGGTTATTCGACTTAAATCTATGCAATTGGCGATTGAGAATAAATAGTATTTGTTATGAATTTACTTCTAGCAAATTATTGATTGTGTAAATCATTGTATTTAGGATACTAGAATATTTTTTCCTTTTAAGATTGTATTACTTGCAAAGCAAGAAATCCTTCTTGGTTTATTATAAATAAAGGCACAAAGATTGGGGAATAACACATAGAATTCCTCAACCATTTTCTTTGTCTCTCCTTCTCTCTGTGGCATGCACCTTTTCCCTCCATTCTCTACAATAGGTCATAACATGTTATCAGCACGCTCTTGGCACTGCACTACAGAGAATTTGTTCATATTCAATCAAGGGAGTATTACGTTTCAATTATTCTTATTTGATTAACTTTTGATTTTATTAAATTCGTATACTTCCATTGATTCAATATTTTTTCTTTTTTTATGTTGAAACGAGATACAACATGCCTTGAAGATAGAAATACGAAATCCGGAGGAAGAACTCCTTCAAAACCGTTCACAATATTCATCACATAATTTAGGTTCTTATAAAATAGCGGGTTTTATCTCAATAATTTTTTAGCCCTGATTGCATGAACCTTTACCATAATACATGACCCAATTTTATGTTTTACAAATTATAGATTCTACATAAATTGTGCATGCATATTCTAATATTATTATTTTATGTGAATTGAATATGTATGAGTAAGCAAGGAAAAGAAAGAAAAAAGGGATTTTGAAACCCTAGCTTGCACTCACGCCAAGCCAAGCTACTGCCTAAATTGCAGAACGACACGTCATTTTGATGCTGTCTCCCCTCCCTCTCCGACGGATCATGGGTGTCCACACTATTACGACTATCTTCTTAGATCCCCCATCATCTCTGACCCTCTGAATTGCATATCCTATTGTCTTGTCCTTCAAGACTTCACGACAACGGCCTCGATCTATGACCATCGCAGAGTGCCGTCAATAGCTTTTCTCCGGCTACCTACAGCTCTGTCAGTTTTTCTGACGGGTGGCACTTGACCAACCTTGCTAGATTGTATAGATCGATCCACAGTTAGCCCACTGAAATTGGGCCTAATTTAGTTTTTGGTTCTCCAGCCCAGTAAGGGCTATGATATAGGCTTTTGAGATGGGCTCTAACCTAGAGCCAACCCAATGACACCACACATCTCCTGTAGAAAGTTGGGTGCTTTCAAGTCCGCATATTTGGTCTTGGGTTTTGTCAATCTTGTTAAGCCAAAGCTTAAGCTATTTAGTACCACGGTTTAGTGATATTCCTCTTCACTTGTAAGTGACTGATCTTAAGTTCGATTCTCTTTAAAGGCTAATTTGAACCACATTATTGCTAGCCCGTTGTGAGAGTTAGCTCATCTCATACCCCTTAGTGTAGACAATATTATTCATTCAAACAAAAACAAAACTTAATACTATATGTACAATTTTGTATATTAATTATATGTTATATTTTTTTAATAGATGAATCCCCGCCGCTTCCAAATCGGGATTTTTTGAATTTTCATGCTCTAAATTGGAATTGCCTCCAAATCTCTACTCCCGCTCCCGTATCCGTACTTCGTAGGTGGAAGTATTACATACAGGGATGAGGTCATGTACGCTCTTCGTCAATACAAGCTTACAGGCTTAGCGTAATTGAGTTCTTTTCTCTTGGTCAACTCTTGCAGCCCTGAATTGTTGACAAGTCAAGGTTCAAAGTCATAAGAAGCTGCTCCATGCCCCTCAAACTCTCTAAGTCTCTACCATCCTGAAACAACAAAGTCAACCAACGGTGCAGCAAATAAAAATGACATAAAGAAAATTAAATGATGTAAAAAGAAGCAACATTTTGCCACATTTGAACACAATCTGTTCTTTAAGAGTGCATTGAGGACCCAACTGATTTTTACTGCTTCCTTCTTCATCTTCTTCGTTTCCCTCTTCACATACTTCAGGAGCCATGAACTCTGGTGTACCCACTCCAATAAAATTGAATTGAAATCTAAACACATATTAACCTTCTAAGTAAATAGTTTTCCCTTATTTCAATCAACTTGACAGACCAACAAAATTTGCGTAGGGGCACTCATATTAGATTCAAGTATGATAATTTATGAAGCAATTATTATAGTAACGCAGTGAGCGAGGTGAACATTTCAGTGACAAAATCATAAAAATTTTATAAAAAAACCTCACAAAATACATACTGCTTAAGTCCCAAAGGCGAACATGTCAGTGACAAAATTGATGTTTCTGTTGGCAGTATCAACCGAGGAAGGGTAGAGTTTCATGATGTTTCTGTGATTCGACGTGTTGAGAAGGTGGATTTAGTGGAGCCTCTCAAGATCTTCAGGGCACTGCAGGAGATCATAGAGCTTGACCTAGTTTAATTAAAGCAACTTCTATCCCTTCATACTCATCAAATGCTCCGTAATTTCAAAAACTATAAAAGAAACCCAGAAAAACCATTGAAAAAATCTACCAAATACCCAAAAATAGGTTCAAATTTTGAGAAATCTGAAATTGGTTCTGATGATTTTTGAAGAAAGTCAAGAGCTTGGAGTCTGTACTTCAACAAAAAAATAGACAAAGATAGAGTTGTCGATAAACAATGAAATGTTCATAATAATAATAATAATAGAGAGCTAAGTAATTTCCGATTTAAATAAATTTTTGCAAGTATGATCTAGTAGTGATATCCTAAAAATTTGAACGGTTCAAATCATAAGATTACATAGTGAAGCAAGGTCAAACGAGTGATTAGAACATCATTAAGATATTAACTGATTAGCACTTCAACACTGCTGAACATTTTCAATATCTAATTGTGACACAGTGTTGCAAAAAACACATGAAATGTTCATGACAATAATCAAATGACTAAATTACTTCCGATTTTGTAGAAATATGACTTCTTGAATTAATTATGTACAAAGTTTACAATATATAGAGTTTAGAGAAAACCCCTATGTGGTAGGAATTAATTACAAGTGATGTCACATTCCCTTAAACGGATAAGAATCTGGACTAATTTATCCTATTTTGATAGATTTGGATGGTAATGGTGACCTTTGAATGAAGATCTAAAACATTAATGGTTTTGGTCATGATAAAATATTGTGAAGTGAGCCCAAACACTAATTAGTGCTATATTGAGTTGGTAACTGATTAATGATTAAACATTCTATTCTCTCCATAGATTCTAAGTCCTAGGGTTTGGCTAATCAAAATGCTAACACTAGCAATCAACCAATTTTATGGTTTAGCATCAGCAGGGAAACCAACTTCATAAGTTTAGGGAGAATTCCATTGAAGTGATAAGCACTCCACGACTTGATAGTGAGTGATAATATGTTGAAAATGTTTTTGCCAAACAACACTAATGCATCATATGTAGGCCTGGCAATTCCTGACACGATCCGATAATCCGACATGACACGACACGAAATTAACAGGTGTTCGAGTCGACACGATAACGAATCGGGTCGTTATCGGGTAACCTGATAAGCACCTGTTAAGATAACGGGTTGATTCGGGTATACACGTGGGTAACACGATACACGATAAGCAGAATATTATTTTTATAATTTTATAACCCTAAAAAAATACTGTAATAATTATATATATTAATTTAACAATTTTATACCCCTAAAAAATAATATATATATATATATATATATATATATATTAAATTAACTATAATAATTATACTCCCAAAATATTAACTATCTATAATAATTATATATATATATATATATATATTAAATTTTGAATTAAATTTTATAAAAACTATAATAATTATTAATTAATATGCATCCATTGATTTGATTCCATAATTGATAATTCCATTCCATTCCCTGCAGTGCCGCCCTTTTTGAAGAAAAAATGAGGAAAAATGAAAATGATAAGAAAAGTTGAAAAGGAAACAAAAAAGAGAGGGAATTAGGGAAAGATGGGTAGGCACCATAGGCTGCCGGAGGGAAAAGTGAAAATTATAAGAAAAGTTGAAAAGGAAACAAAAAAGAGAGGGAATAATGAAAATTAATAGAAGTGGTGAGAATTATTATTTTTTTTTTTTTTTTAAGTTATTAACTTTTTATCACACATATAACATATCTCACTATTTTTATAATGACTCACGTGATGTACTACTCCGTGTACCAATCAATTATACGTACAAAATAAATAGATTTAAATCTACTTAATAAATATATATATATATATACACACACACACCATTGAACTTGATGGAATACAAATTCTCCGAAACTAATTTCAACGATCCCAACCGTCAAACTTGTTTGTATATGCTTTGAAATCACATCAGCAAAAAATCACAAAAAACAAACATTCAGAGATCAAGTAACGGGACAAAGCTTTTCGACGGTTATAAACAAAAAATCACGATTTAACGGTTATTTTAACTCTGATTTTGATGATTTTTTACAGATACACTCCTTGACCCTATATGCATACAATGAATGAATTCGATCTTCAATTTAAAATATTCACACAAGTGAATACCACAAAATCTTATGTTATACTTAATGAAAGTATAAATAAACTCTAAGTGTTAGTCAATCTATCGTTTTGATGGGATACAAATTATCTAAAACTAATTTCAACGATCCCAACCATCAAACTTGTTTGTATATGCTTCGACATCACATCAGCAAAAAATCACAAAAAACAAACATTCAGAGATCAAGTAACGGGACAAAGCTTTTCGACGGTTATAAATGAAAAATCATGATTTAACGGTTATTTTAACTTCAATTTTGATGATTTTTTACAATTATACTCATTGACCCTATATGAATACAATGAATGAATTCAATCTTCAATTTAAAATATTTACACAAGTGGATACCACAAAATCTTATATTATACTTAATGAAAGTATAAATAAACTCTAAGTGTTAGTCAATCTATCGTTTTGATGGGATACAAATTCTCCGAAACTAATTTCAGTGATCCTAACCGTTAAACTTGTTTGTATATGTTTCGAGATCACATCAGGAAAAAATTGCAAAAAACAAACATTCAGAGATCAAGTAACAACACAAAACTTTTCCACGGTTATCAACGAAAAATCACGATTTAATGGTTATTTTAACTCCGATTTTGATGATTTTTTACAGCTACACTCCTTGACCCTATATGAATATCATGAATGAATTCGATCTTCAATTTAAAATATTTACACTAGTGGATACCACAAAATCTTATGCTATACTTAATGAAAGTATAAATAAACTCTAAGTGTTAGTGAATCTATTGTTTTGATAGGATACGCATTCTATGAAACTAGTTTCAACGATCCAACCGTCAATCATGTTTGTATATGCTTCAAGATCGCATACGTCAAAAATTTCAAAAAACAAACATTCAGAGATCAAGGAACGAGACAAAACTTTTCGACGGTTATCAACGAAAATTCACAATTTAACCGTTATTTTAACTCTGATTTTGATGATTTTTTACAACTACAGTCCTTGACCCTATATGAATACAATAAATGAATTTGATTTTCAATTTAAAATATTTACACAAGTGGATAACACAAAATCTTATGTTATATTTAATGAAAGTATAAATAAACTCTAAGTGTTAGTGAATCTATTGTTTTCATAGGATATGCATTCTACGAAATTAGTTTCGACTATCCAATCGTCAAACATGTTTGTATATGCTTCGAGATTGCATACACCAAAAATTTCAAAAAACAAACATTCAGAGATCAAGTAACGGGTCAAAAGTTTTCGACGGTTATCAACGAAAAATCACGATTTAACGGTTATTTTAACTCCGATTTTGATGATTTTTTACAGCTACACTCCTTGACCCTATATGAATATCATGAATGAACTCGATCTTCAATTTAAAATATTTACACTAGTGGATACCACAAAATCTTATGTTATACTTAATAAAAGTATGAATAAACTTTGAAGTGTTAGTGAATTTATCATTTTGATGGGATACACATTCTACGAAAACTAATTTCAACGATCCAACCATCAAACATGTTTGTATATACTTCGAGATCACATACACCAAAAATTGCAAAAAATAAACATTCAGAGATCAAGTAACGGACAAAAGTTTTCGACGGTTATCATTGAAAAATCACGATTTAACGGTTATTTTAACTCTGATTTTGATGATTTTTTACATCCACACTCCTTGACCCTATGTGAATACAATGAATGAACTCGATCTTCAATTTAAAATATTTACACTAGTGGATATTACAAAATCTTATGTTATACTTAATAAAAGTATGAATAAACTCTTAAATGTTAATGAATCTATCATTTTGATGGGATACGCATTCTATGAAAATAATTTTAATGATCCAACCGTCAAACTTGTTTGTATATGCTTCAAGATCGCATACGCCAAAAATCGCAAAAAACAAACATTCAGAGATGAATTTGATATTCAACTTAAAATATTTACACTAGTGGATACCACAAAATCGTATATCATGATGATCGAAGAAAATTGAGGATTTTGTAAAAGGAATAACATGCAAGCTTTGAGTTCCATTGGTAAGGTTTAAACTTTTGAGAAAGGCTTCACAATCTTTAAAACAAAAACTCTTTCATTTTGCATATCATTGCACATTTAATATTTTGTAATAGATTAGTAGTGTATGGATGTTTGTTTATTAGACTTTTATTTTCAAGTGTAGATGTAGTACTTAAACGACAAATGTGTTTTAATGTTTTGAAGTAATATTTATGTGGTAATGTGTGGTATGTGCAAATTTAAGGAAAAAAAAACATTTTTCTTAACGGGTGTGACACGACACGACCCATTAAGATAACAGGTGTTACATAAAAACGACACGAACACGACAGACACGACCTGTTTGCCAGGCCTAATCATATGTTTTAACAGGTGCTCAAATTCAAACTGTAATTGACTACCCTGTCAGTATTCATATATTTTATAGCTTAGACAATTTACGGATGATCTGCAAAACTTATGTTTGATAATCCACGAATAATATCCTAGAATTAATTAATTAATTAAAGGGGTATACTGTATTGAAATTCTAGAACGTCAACATTCAAGCGCTGCATCAAAGTCTAATTCCATAAACTGAGAAGAAAAATCAACGTTCCTATTCAAACAACGCGCTCCAACCTACATATACACCTCATCCCAACAAGTTTGTTATTGTTTTCTAATAACATAGAACTAATGGCAGGTGGCTCTATGAGGTCTGCTTTGGTGACCATCTTCATCTTTGCCGTCGTACTCTCTCCGATTTCAACCCCAGAGGCAGCTCGATTCGTTTTTCTAGGTAATTCACATCACCTATATTATTTCATATCTCTGCACCTGTTTGTATTTACGAAAATGGAGATTCGAACTTAGATAACCAACATAAGCACATCTGCATATGTGTATAAAATGTTGATTCTGTATTTGGTTTGCCTTTCAGATACAACTCCTATATGTCCAGCTTGTGTATGCTGCGCACCGGCACCACAAGGCTCTTGTTGCGATTGTTGTGCTACACCAATTGAAACTCAGTCCCAGGAAGGGTCACCATGATACAGCAAATATGTGTACATATATATATATATATACCTGGCTTCATGTCACGGTGAAGGAAAAATAATGATCATTTGTATATAGAAAGCTGAACACGGGCTTCCTCTTCTTGGAAACCAGGTCCCATCTTGAATAAAACTATATGTTATAACAGATCATGATCCAGTATTTGACATTTTATTGCGGACTAATAAAGGATTGGTGACTGTATATCCCTTTACAAACTTTTTTGCTTATCTAAGATTGCAAACCAAACGGGAAGTAAATATGAGAAGAAACAAAACAGAACTTACACAAAAAAAAAAAAAAAAAGGGGAATGAGATAAATGGGCCATTTTTTTGTTCTTGGGACCAAAATAGAACAAATTGGGCATACACACTATATGCACAAAGTGAAATGACGAAAATACCCACACAAATTGTAAAACTCACAGCTCATTGTGTCATTTTTTTGATTTCGAAGTTGGGGATGTCGAGCAAGAAAGCTGTGGGCTTTTGGGTTTAGCTCAGATGTGTGAGCTTTGATTTTGAGGAGAGGAAAGTCGAGAGAGAGGTGAGAAGAGTGAGATCTGGGTTTTGGGTTGAGATCAGAGCTTTGATTTCGATCACAAGGATGTCGAGAGAGAGGTGAGAAGAGTGAAGTCGAGCTCAGATATGTGAGCTATGTGTGTTATTATTCCATAATCAAACACAACAAATTGTTCCATCCTTAAAGATAGGGTGTTTGTACCATGTTTTTTGTTTTGGCTGGAAAGTTCCATTTTTTCCGGCGACTGAAGCTTCGACAGGCATAGAAAGGTAACGTGTTTAATTCCAAGTTCATATATCAATGATTTAGGGAATATATGGGTTGTTTGTATGACGAATTAATACTTAGAAGTTCAATTAGAGTTTGCGTTTCATGTTGGAGACTATGAGTTGTGGAAAAAACTTTAATTTTGACGTGCTAGAATACTGGGTATGTTCCAATTTCTGTTTCAAGATTCCAATTGCAAAAATTTGTGAAATTTGAAAAAAAAAATTCCCATTATTTTTATATGGGTGTGCAAGGCAATAACTTAATATGAGAAGTGGGAGTGTTCACTAGTTATGATGCACGTTCTTGTGCCTCGAAATTTAATGAGTATGACCACAACCTAGGCCCAACCTCAGTGAAAAAAAAAATTAAGAATAATGGTTAGAGGCCGATAAGGGTCATATGTGTCCATAAAATAAATGACAACAAATTTCATATTTTCCACGTGCACGGTTAAGCGGTGGCTGATATACGTAACATGACTTGCAAACTGTCAATGTAACCTTATATATGTGGTTGTTCTGAATTATGTTTAAAATTTTTTCGATACGGTAGATATTTCCATGAAAATATTCAAAAAAATCAGAGAAAATGGGGGGGGGGGGGGGAAAGAGACTTGCTCCTAAAATAAAATAAAATAAAAAAACTGGCAAGGAGATCCATGCGCCCCTCAAATTTACTCGTGGGAAGGTATAAATTGTAACAATCGTGAAAATGATCCACAGCCAAGAATAATATCCTTGTATCTCTTCACGAAAACATAATTTATGACATTCACTACTGTCAACTGACACAGACCACTGGTCACTCAGTTATATATTATAATCTGCCCCTCACCATAACTTTACAATTTACTGAACTTTGTCACTGAAAATTATGCAACCTTTCAAGAATGCCCTCGAGGAGATTAACAGGGGAAATAGGCTCAATGTAGATTTCGGATTGTAGATTGCCTTACCATTTTCTGTTCATAGTTATCGATCAACGTATCTTCACGAGTTTGATAAAAGTAACTACCCAGATTATCCGTGATTACGGAGTTTGCTCCAAAACTATTCAATCTTGACCAAGTGGCGAGAACTTGGTTCATCCAAATTGCAAAATTCTAGGGTTTATAAAAGTCATCTCTTAATTGAAAAAGGAAATGATAGCCAACTCATGATGTTATATCAAGTTGCACATACAAACTCTGGTAATTGATTTTTTTTACAATTAAGTAGTTGCAAGCTTCAATACAAGATAAACAAAAAAAGATTGAAATACAAAAGCATTGGGAAATTCTTCTTCTGAACAAAGAACTACCTTGCCAAAGGACTAAGTTCCGTAGTCACATTCATAGAGTAAATAACTGAATCTGTTGATTCAGTCACACGGTTGACATTCGTTCGAGCCAACTCAACTTCTAAACAATCCTTAAGCCCTCTGACTACCTCACTCATGTTTGGCCTTTTGTTGGATGTATTCGACACACAATTCATTGCTAGTTCAACAGCCTTCCAGGCAGAGTTGATTTCATAATCTCCACGTAATCTCGGATCTAGAATAGTTTTGATATCCCCTCTAGCAAGCATGGAGCTAACCCATTGATTTACATGAACCTTCTCCTGTGTTTTTGATATCGCAGGGCGGCCAGTGATGATCTCCAACAGAACAACTCCGAAGCTATAAACATCACTCTTCTCATTGAGCCAACCTGTTGTGTGGTACCTGCAAATCCAGACCAATGTTACTCAAGTGTACCATTTAGAAAGCGTGCATACAAGGTGTACACGCCCATTTTATCATATCTATTCGCTCCTCTTATTTTTTGTGAGTGAAAAAAAGGAGAATAATCAAAGCGTAAAAACAAAGGGAGGGCTGCAATCAGAAAAAACTAGAGTATGAAAATCGATATTGACAAAATGAAATAGAGACTTACTCGGGATCAAGGTATCCTGGGGTTCCAGCTACAGCAGTAGACATATGAGTGCCTCCATCAGTTGGGAAAATTCTGGACAGACCAAAATCAGCTAATTTTGCTTGGAAATTTTCGGCTAGCAAAATGTTTGTTGTCTTCACATCTCTGTGGACTATGGGTGGCTTGCAACCATTGTGAAGGTACTCCAATCCTACATTTCAAATTCACTCTTTAATTTGTTACGGGAAACAAAATAGGAAAGCGTTGAATAAGTTTGGAATTTTGGATTTTGCCCAAGTTTACTGGGTAACCTTGTGCTGCATCTGTTGCTATTTGGAGTCTACCTTCCCAAGTCAAAACATTTGCATTATTATTCTCACCTGTACAATAGTATTGAAAATAACCAATTTATATTGGTTAAATGTTTCAATAAAACTAGGTAAAATTTCAAACTTTAATGTGTTTGCATTGTCAAGTTTCTACCATACCTAGAAGATGCGAGTCCAAATTTCCGTTGGCCATAAATTCATAGATGAGCGCCATGTTGGTTCCTTCGTTGCAGTATCCCACAAGACTTGTCAAGTTTCTGTGATGAACTCTGATTAGAAGTTTGACCTGCAATTTAAGATTCAAAGTCAAATTTTGTTCGTAGAAATTAGTTCATTAAAGTTTCTGTATCGGTTCTTGGGACATGCCTCTGCTTGAAACTGTTGGTATCCTTGACCTGATGTTGGAGAAAGCATCTTTACAGCTACTTGAGTATCATCGACAAAACCATGGTAAACTTTTCCGAATCCACCTCTGCCAATAATTGTCTGAAAGTTGTTTGTAATCTGCAGGACGTCCAAGTATGTAAACTGTCGTTTTTTGGACTCCAATGAATCAACTTGATTGTTGGGTTGATGTGAAACTGCTGTTACAACTGTTTAAATAGATCATCAAAAGTTTCATAAGCATCAGAACATGTGTTCGCTCTATTTACTTCAGAACATATATTCTGGATTTACCTTCTTGTTTCCTTCCTCTTTTTAGCCACATGAATATAGACACTACAAGTACCACAAGAATAAAAAATCCACCAATTGCTGTTACTATTGGAACAATTATGTTCTTCTTCTTTTTTTTTGTCTCCTCTTTTTTGCATGAATTTTCTGCACATAGGTCTGCATTTTCTCCAACACTAGCATTGACAAGGTTGATGAATATACAGTCGGTATCACAGCGTTTATCAAAGCAATGAAAATTGTAATGAAAAGAAGAGGAAAAGGAAATGTTAAGGCAATATACTAGAAAAATGGTTTTGGCCAGAAACAAACCTCAATGATAGCGAACCACTTTTCGATCTTTCAATGAGGTCGGCTGGAACTGAACCGTTGAACTTGTTTCTTTCTAAGTTACTGCAAAGGAAGAGCAAAGTTATTGATCACCTCATTTTCTACTTAACCATGGAATTTGGAGTAACTATTCCAATCGAAGGTACTTACAGGACTTTCAGGTTTGGCATTTTAGACAGAAATTCAGGTATTGATCCAGTTAAGCTGTTGTTTGATAAATCCCTGAGTTAAGAAAGATTCACACTGTTAGTACCCATTATGAGAAATATATGAACCATTGAGCTTGTGATGATGTGATACTTACAAAGATTGTAACACGGCAAGGTCAGATATATATGAAATTATCTCCCCGGTCAATCCACTCGAGGACAGGTCCCTAAATAAAAGTTCGATAATTTTGTTAATTAACGAAGTTACGATAAAAATCGTTGCTTTCTAAAACAAGAAAGACCTGCTTAAACTTACAAGGATATAATTCTGGGGGAACCGTTGAAGGTACAATTTAGACCTTCCCACATGTAGCCTTCAGGAGTACATGGGTCTCCTTGCCAATCTTTGTCCACTCCATATGTTGACTTTATGTTTGTGATGGCAGACACTAGTATTTTCACAGGCATATTCATGTAGCAGTCAATTTAATAAAGCAAATACACGAATTTAGTGGAAGAAATTGACTAGAAGATGTTGAAATGATTGATTTACCATCATCTGTATTGGTTTCAGATTGTGATAAATCTATCAATGTGTAGATCTCCATGGCGTTGAGAATTGGTGGGAGAGTTGAATTCTCCGTTTGAACAAGTGAGAAACTATAATTGCCTCCGGTTAAGGCTGAGGGGCTAAACACAGTGATTGTGGATAAGTAAGCCGGGACAAAAGGTCCAAACCAATGATCTCCATTCAACGTGATATTGAATGATCTGGACTGGTTCGCTTTAAGCAGCTGGAGTTCAGCAAAGTGAATGAAGATATAGTATTGAGTACTTGTATCCGGGGCATTCCAATTGAAGTCCATCGTATCACTAGGATCTAGAGGCGTGCTGGCAGATCTCGTTACGATAGATGGTACTTGGTAATCATTGTGACTTTGAGCATCAACGGTAAGCGAGGTAGCTAACTGCGTCCACTTATTCAAGTTGAAGGGTTGCCAAAACCGATCCAAAGCATCATAGGGATACCTTAATTAAGTAAAAGTACTACTTATTGTCAGTATCGGAGCAAATAGAATATAATTAAAACCAGTACTACTGAAATGACCTTACCTGTATGCTTGATTAACTGTTGAACCGACATCTAATCGAAGGGAAAGTGCCAATGAACCCGTTGGAGTCAGATACGTAGTGTTTTTCAAAGGCCTGAATTCCAATGATGAAATGAATGGTGTTCCGGTTCCCTTGTTGAGTAAACACACAGTTATGTAGTCTAACGTGGGAATGTGAACAACTTCTTTGATGGTAATTAAAGATGCATCAGTAAATGCCACTGAATCCCAGTAACTAGCTCCGATGACAAGATCAAACTTTGGCGGCTTATTTAGGCCGTCATAATTACCATACAGGAAAGCCGCTCGGATTAAATACTTGGTGTTCTTTGTGATGTTTACTTTGTAACAGTTCTTGACCCCCAGAGGAAAGCTCCTGACATAAGCTGCCTGTAGCTGATAAGTAGCTTTGTATGCAGGTGCTACGCTTTTGCTCACACCAGTGCTTATGAAGGTTGCATCTGAAATGTAGTCAATGCCGGTTGTTGACTCAGAGTAGCTAGAATTTGATGGCTGTCCACAGTCCAAGCTGATGAAACCTGAGTGTTCGGAGACGGTAAGTTAGCAACAAGACTGGTGGACAGTTATGAACAAAATTTTCAAGTTTTAGATGATCAAATGTTTTACCTGATTGATCATCTTGTGCATGAACTAGAAGTATAATAGAAAAACAGCAAACGAATACAAATCGAAGGTTTTTCAACATTCCCATTTCTCTCTAAGTTGAGCTTCAAGCATGTTCTCCATGAATAGTCTTGCAATATATATTGCCAAAGTAGTAGAATTATTGTAAAAAAAAGAAAAAAAAGAGATATTATTGGATACTTAGTCAAATTTGTTTGTGTTTGTAAAAAGAATTTTTGCATGTGGAGAATTTCCATGGAAATCAACTTGTAGTTCATATATATACTGCCAAAGCAGTCAAATGAGAAATATATTAACAATTAGAGACTTAGTCTATTTTCTTTCTCTAACCCTAATTGGTACGTACTCAGAACTGGTAAATTCAATGGGAAAGGGATCCTCTCCGGATCCCTTCCACCAAATCGTCCCCATCAACTAATCTGGATCCTTGAAATTTGATCAAATGGCTAAAAATAGGGACCCACTTAAAAAGTTATAATAACTTTAGTCGTTTGATTAAATTTCAAGGATCCCGATTAATTGATGGGGAGGATTTGGTGGAAGGGATCCAGATCCCGTTCCAATTCAATGCTCCTGTCGTGATCAGCACATCCCTTCATTTATGCACACTTGCATGCAAGTCATCTATCTGGCTTTATCTTGACTTTGACGTTGCTTAACCATACAAATGAACGAGGACACACTTAAATAAATGTTCACTTGCTGTATATCACAATTAAAAAGTTCAAGTTTGCGTAAGTCCTAAGTAGTAATTCTCACTCTAAAAAGTTACCTTGCACTATTCAAAGAATAATTTTTCCTACATGACTTTTTTTGAAGTCATTAACAATTCATACAAGTTTTTGTTCTTTTTTTTTTTTTTTTGTTATCCAATCATAGCAAAATAACTCATAAAATTTAAGGAAAACTAATGAAAAGAGTTTGAAAACTTTGAGTTTTAACGATAAGGATAAAATAAAGGGTAAAGTGAATAGTACCAGAATTGACTTTTTTTTGTAAAAATGTGGTTTTTCGTTAAAGTGAACAGTATCGGGAGCTTTTCGTTAAAGTTCCCTAAAATTTATGTATCATGTGGTATTTACCAGCACACCTTCTTGATGACCTTACTACAAAAAACACTTTGCACGACGAAATAAGTTTGTTGCGCAAAGTACAAGTTCGCCACGCAAAACCTTACGCAACGAAATTTTGGGCGCGCATGGTTTGTCACGCAATGTGACATCCCGTCCCGGGATTATTAAAACGTACTAGTGAAATGACATTTTAGCCCCTAGTTCGTTTTGTTATTTTGTTGGTGGGTGGTGTGGTGTTGGCATGTGTTGGGCCACACACACACACACACACACATACACTGTCCCTATCTCCTTCTCCCTCTGTCTTCTCCCTGTCTCTCTCTCCCCCGAGCCCCCATTTCCACTGTAAATGTACGGACACACACCAAGAACCATTATACCGTAGCAGATCGAGGAAACCAAGGGTGCAGTTGTGATCGTGAGGTCGAGGGGAGCACGAATATACCCTTTTCAGGTAAGAACATCGACGTTTTCACGTCGATTTCTTAAATTCCGATTTGAGTACTGTTCATGCAACATTAATTTACTTAGTTTTTGGACATTTGAAGCTTGTAGATGTGTTGGTGAGGTCCCAAGGAGCTTGGGAGTGCATCGTTGGACGGATTTGGACGTCGAAATCACGAACTGTAAGTTTGGCCGAATTTTCATATTTTGGAAAGTTTGATTCCGTTGTTTTTAGGCTCTAAAACTAGTCCAACGTGGTAGTTGAGGTTTAGGGCTTCATTTTGGTATAAAATACGTGAAAAATGGATGAAAAACGACGGAGAATAGTGAGTTTTAAACTTTCCCAGTTTTCCGGTGGCCGGAGTCCGGCGAGGTTAGATCGGAGAAGAAAGGAGAATATTCCGTTAAGTTTAACGGAATATTCCTAACGGCAGTGACGGCGTCAGTTAGGTTTAACAGAATATTCCGTCAGTTTAACGGAATATTCCTGACGGCGTCTGTTAACACCGTCAGTGTGCATGGCACGTGGCCGCGCGTGGGGGGCGCGTAGGTCCGTGCCTTGGCCGGCGCGTGGGGGCGCGTGCGGCGGAGGAAAATTATTCTAAAAATATGGTTGTGATCCTGAGGTTGTGTAGAGCACGTTGGTATATTCATTTGTCCATTTTGAGCAATGTATGAGAAGTTATTACGAGAAGTTGGTTATGTGCTTTAAAGTTAACGTTTTTATAGTTGTTTCGCATCTAGGTGACACGTACCCCGAGGACGAGCGTGCACACGCGAGGCAGGGGGGCTACGACCCTTCTACATACCAGTGAGTGGGCTTTTGTTTTCCGTATATACCTATATACATCTATATTCCCAGAAATTGATTTAAAAAGGGTTATTTGCCTTATGCCATGCATGTTATTATTATCGTTTATGCATCATTGCACGCATTAGTAGTGGCATACATATATATGCATATTGGGTGCTGTGCACGCACAGGTAAGTGCCAGGTAAGTGGTATTCATATTTACTTTCAGCAGTAGTTTGAAAGACTTAGAAAGCTCATAACCTGCACCCCCGGTGTTAGTGCTCCCGCCCAGAGTAGGGCACAGTCCTTCACGTGATGTTCACCTCCCGCACCACACGCTCAGCTTGGATCCAAGTTAGGTGCATAGGCCTGTCGTACAGACCACATTAGGTGGTTCCGACTCGTAGGTGACTCGCGATTATTCGCACAGCCTTCACGTGATCGTAGCACTAGAGCGTATATATATGTTACACCCAGGCCTGTCGTACAGACCACCTTGAGTGGTTCCGACTCGTGGGTAGGTTCAGTTATAGAGTTGAGATTTGAGCTTTAGATGCAGCCGTACAGGTCACGTTAGGTGACTCCGGCTGCCAGATGTTATGATGTTGATATGATTTATACCTGGGCACTTACATTCATTATGAGGCTTTGGCATGGCATATCTTGAGCATGATTGGCATACCCTTGAGCATGTTTGGCATGTTTATACATACGTTTATATGTTTATTTTTTGGGAAGTATACAGGTTTTACGGCGAGGGGTTAGAATGTATTTTGCTAAATGGTTTTCAAAGAGCTTTGTTTTTGCCCACTCACGCTTTTGTTTTGCGCCCCTCCAGGTTCTAGTTGCTTAGCCGTTGCGGTGGTTTCCCCTGAGGGCTTTCCGGCGTTTCTGACAGACACTCCCCATTGTAGGGTCGCCTTCGGGCGTACTACTGTTGTCTTTTTCGTTTGGGCTGCTATAGACCTGCTCTGAAATTGTATCTCACTTACTAGCACTTGTTTTAGTACCTTGTATGCTAGTTTTTAATTACTCGTACTTTTATATTACTACTTTATTAGCTTCCGCACGTGCACGTGGCTACGTCACCTTTGTGTGACGGCCAGCACGCTCCGATCTCGGTCGGGGTGTGTCAGTTTGGTATCAGAGCCTAGGTTTGGCAGTCCTGTGTCCTTGTGAGTATTCTAATGGTTTTGGTGTCTTCTGTCAGAATTATGCCTCCTCGTCGGGAACCCCGTCGCTCTTCTGAGCCTAGTTTCCCCGATATTACTCAGTTGGGGGAAGCTTTTGCTACAGCCCTTCAGTCAGTGATGCACCCTCCCAGAGGACTCCTCTGGAGACTATGTACAATCTGAAGTTTGATAAGTTTAAGGGCAGTGAGGGGCACGAGGGCGCAGAGCGCTGGCTAGAACACATAGAGAAGACTTTCCGTGTGCTGCATAATCAGGGGAACTTGCCTATGGAGAGGTGGGTCGAGACGACCGCATGGTTTCTGGATACGGAGTCGGCAACTTGGTGGGAGCAGGAGCTTCGTAGGTTGACTCCGGATCAGAGGACTGATTGGAATGTTTTTACGGAGTTGTTTAGGAGAAGGTATGTGCCCCCTGAGTACATTGACCGCAAGAAGCAGGAGTTTACCGAGCTAAAACAGCGGAAGATGTCAGCGAATGAATACTACCGTAAGTTTACGGACTTGTCTCGTTACCATCCTGATGTCGCTGGTAATCCGGCGGAGATGCTTCGTCTTTTCCGTTTGGGCACCAGGAAGAAGTGGCGTTCTATGGCGTCTACTGTCCACAGCGAGACTTACCGGGACTTCTGTGAGATACTGTTGAGGATCGAGGACTCTGAGAATATGTCAAGCGACACTGATGAAGAGAAGGACGGCAACCAGAAGAAAGATGACAAAGGCAAAGGTCAGGCATCGCTTGGGCCCTGTCAGACTCAGAACTTCAAGAGGGGTGGTGCTAGCTCGAGTTCTTCGAGTGGCAGCTTCAGTGCCACTGGACAGGGTCGTGGAGGTAGATTTTCTGGTGGCGCTAGAGGCCAGAGGCAGGGCGATGGTGGTCGAGGCAGAGCCCCTATTTGCCGCAGGTGTAACAACCGGCATTTCGGCGAGTGTAGACGTGGTAGCAGTGGGTGCTTCACGTGTGGACAGTTGGGACATAGAGCGGCGAATTGTCCCCAGGGTCAGCAGCAGCAGAAACCACAGCAGACCTTTATGCCACCACCTGCACCACTCCAGCAGATCCAGGGTCCTAGTAGTTACGGCCAGACGGGTCGAGGTGGTGCTTACCACTATCAGGGTGATGCTGTCCCTTATGCTCCGGGGCAGTATCAGCACCCTCAGGATCCCTATTCCCAGGGTGGCTATCCCCAGTATTCAGGCGGCTATATGCCGTATCCTCCAGCTCCAGCGGGTGGTTCTCAGTGGTATCAGGGATGACAGTATCAGCAGGGGGAGATTGCCACTAGCAGTGCAGGGTCTTCGAGATAGTCGGGCCAGCCCAGTCAGGGGCGTGGTGCTCAGGGATGCGGCGTTCAGGCGAACAGAGGCCGCGGCGGGCGTCAGCAGGGACAGGGGCGTCTTCACAATATTTCTCTGCAGGACGCTCAGAACAACCCGGACTTGATTATGGGTACGTTGAACATTCTTGGTTGTTTTGCTAGAGTCTTAATTGATTGTTGATGCGAGAATTATACGCACACAAATTAAACCCTCTTTTTGACAATTGTAGTAAGTATGTAAGTAGGGATCGTTCTGGACCGGGGATTAGGAGGGATTGTTAATCACTTGGATTTGACTCAAAAACGCTAAAAACACAATCTAAAACACTATACTAGACTCAAAGAATGCAAAACTAAACTTTAAAACACTAAGATAAACCAAAGACTCAAAATGCTTTAAAGCATAAACTAAATTGATTTCTAACTAAATTGAACAATAAGGTAAAGGGGGATTTAGGTTTTGATTAAACTAAATGACAGATTGTAAATTAAAGCATAAGGAAATGAAGTAAACACAAAATGAATGAATCAACAACTAATAAAAAGAGATAGCACAAATGGAGATGAAGCTAGAGATTCGATTTCACCATTGCTAAGCCAAGTCCATGCTTGTTAAGTCAGATTATACTCATCCCTCTACTTATTTCTTGGGTTTGTTTCACTTAGATATAATCAGCCATATGATGTGTGGATTTGATCAAATGTCTCTAATCATGAGCCTAATTGTGATGTGCAACTTTGGTTCCTAATCAAGACTATGTAGTGCACAAGAAACTTTCACAAAACCAAAGGGAACACTCGGCAGGATGTTTGCAAAACATTCCCTTCATTCATTCACATATCTACCAAGATTATGCATGATGTGTGCTTTAATCTTGGCTAAACAACCTGTGGTTAATTCAAATGATGATCAAGCATTAAAATCAACACACTAAGTCACAATTAAATCGGAGAATGAAACAAGAAATAGATAGATTAAATGAGAATTCCGAATTAACTACATGGCAATCTTGCAAGGCTACATCGAATCCCTAGAGAGAGATTAGTTACACTTCATGTTTACAAAAGGTTTGACATAAAAATATATAACATGAGTGAACATAGGATTAAGAAGAAAGAACCCTTGAAGCAAAACTGATGTCGAAATCCTTTAAGAAATGGGAGAGTGTATCTAATGGAATGAAGCCGAGAGGAAGTTCCTCATGGTACAAAACAAAGAGAATCAAAGAAACACCTAAACATTCCAACAACTCAAACTTGAATTGTATGAACGTTTAGGCCCTCTTATCTTCCTCTTCGTCGTAGCACAAGGTCTAAGGGATGTTGTTGGTGTGTTGAATGGATTGGGGAATTATGGAAATGGATGAGGAGTGGTGTTTGGATTATAAGGGAATGGTAGCTCACGGCAATGAGGGAAGATTGGATGTGTTTGTGATGTGTTGTGTATGAAAATGAGATGTGTTTTTTGTGTATGAATGCATGGGTTTTTATAGGGGGAATGGGAGAATAAGTGGGTGATTGTTTAAGAGTGAATGTGGTTGTTATGATTGAGAGTGCATGTGGATGAAATAATGATGGAAAAAGAGCTAGGTTGTTGGTGTGTGAATGCATGTGTTGAATGATTAGAGTGCATGTGGGTGAATATGTGGTTGAAATGATGAAGTAGGAAGGTGGAAATGTATGTGTTGAATTGGTGGTGCAATGATGAAAGAGTAAGTGCATGTGTGTGTGAATGGTGGTGCAATGATGAAAGAGTAAGTGCATGTGTGTTGCAATGATGAAAGAGTAAGTGCATGTGTGTGTGAATGGTGGTGCAATGATGAAAGAGTAAGTGCATGTGTGTGTGAATGCATGTGGCTAAGGGTTGTTGATTGGGCTAGAGGTTTTGCATGGCTCAAAGGATTGTTTGATTGGGCTAGGCCCTTTGTTTTATGTCCAAAGTGCATACAAGGCTTTCAAATTCGTCCAACACTTTGGCTCCAAGCATATGCTATCCATTCCAAGCCCAATTTTGCTCCAAAATGCTCCAAAATGCATCTTTTTGCTTCCTTAGCCATATGAACCTAAAAACACACGAAAATGGCTTAAACTACTAAAACAACTATGAATTAACAACATAGATGCACGAAAACAAGCTAAGTAAGTCGCCTAAATATGCTCCTATCAATTGTGGAGCTACACATTTCGTAATTTCTCATACGTTTGCTCAAGTGACGTAACCTCGCCCCACACCTCTAGGGTATGATTTAGAGTTTGTTATGCCTAGAGGAGAGAGTTGCGTTGTAGATTGTGTGTACCCAGGATGTCCAGTGATCGTAGAGGGTGTTGCTCTGTCAGCCGATCTTATCCTGTTAGATATTGTGGACTTTGACGTGATTCTGGGCACGGATTGGTTACATTTCTATCGTGCCAACATTGACTGTTACGGGAAAGTAGTTACGTTTCATCGACCTGGACTACCTGTGGTTACTTTTGTTGGTGAGCAGAGTGGGGTGAGATATGGTGTTATTTCGGCGCTGCGAGCGAAAAAGTTGTTAACTAAGGGTTGTCAGGGGTATCTGGCTCATGTGGTGCTAGATGAGGCTGTTCCTAACAGAGTTGAGGATGTGAGAGTAGTCAGACACTTCCCTGATGTATTCCCCGAGGATTTACCTGGTTTACCCCCAGATCGAGACGTAGAGTTCACTATTGAGTTGCTTCCAGGTACTAATCCTATTTCTTTAACTCCTTATCGTATGGCTATCGCGGAGTTAAGGGAATTGAAAGTTTAGTTGCAGGAGTTAGTGGATAAGGGATTTATCCAGCCTAGTACTTCGCCTTGGGGCGCTCTAGTGTTGTTTGTGAGGAAGAAGGATGGAACTTTGAGGCTGTGCATCGATTACAGGCAACTCAATCGGGTGACGATTAAAAACCGTTATCCGTTGCCGCGTATCGATGATTTGTTCGATCACCTTAGAGGTGCTTGTGTGTTTTCTAAGATTGATTTGAGGTCTGGGTACTATCAGCTGAAGATTAGTAGGGATGATGTCCCTAAGACGGCGTTCAGGACTCGTTACGGTCATTACGAGTTTCTGGTTATGCCCTTTGGGTTGACGAATGCACCAGCCGCCTTCATGGATTTGATGAATCGGGTGTTCCAACCCTACTTGGATAGATTTGTTATTGTCTTCATCGACGATATTCTGGTGTATTCTAAGTCGAAGGCGGAGCATGTTCGACATCTTACTTTGGTGTTGAAAAGGTTGAGGGAACACCAGTTATATGCTAAGTTTAGCAAGTGCCAATTCTAGTTAGATCAAGTTGCGTTTTTGGGACACATCATTTCTGCTCAGGGTATTTTGGTTGACCCTCAGAAAGTTGCAGCGGTAGAGAGTTGGGAGCAACCGCGAACCGTCACCGAGGTGAGAAGTTTCCTTGGTTTGGCGGGGTATTATCGGAGATTCGTTAAGGATTTTTCGGTGATTGCCTTGCCGTTGACGAGGTTAACGAGGAAAGATGTTAAATTTGAGTGGGATGATAGGTGTGAGCAGAGTTTCCAGCAGTTGAAGCATTGTCTCACTCATGCACCTGTTTTGGCACTCCCAGACGATAGTGGTGATTTCGAGGTTTATAGCGATGCTTCCTTGAATGGTCTGGGGTGTGTATTGATGCAGCATGGTAGGGTGATTGCCTATGCTTCGCGGCAGTTGAAACCTCATGAGTTGAATTACCCTACACATGATTTGGAGTTGGCTGCTATCATCTTTGCGTTGAAGTTGTGGAGACACTATCTTTACGGAGAGAAGTGCAGGATCTTTACAGATCACAAGAGTCTCCAGTATCTCTTTACTCAGAAGGAACTTAATCTTCGTCAGCGGAGGTGGTTGGAGTTGCTCAGCGATTACGATTGCACGATTGATTATCATCCTGGTCGTGCGAACGTAGTGGCTGATGCACTTAGCAGGAAGTCGCAGGGCCGCATTAATGCGTTGTACGCTAGTCGTGTTCCTCTTTTGGTGGACTTGCGTGCTACGGGAGTAAGGCTAGAAGCCGAAGATCGAGAAGTGGCGCTACTTGCTAATTTTCAAGTTAGGCCGATACTTGTGGATCGGGTACTTGAAGTCCAAGTAGCTGATCAGGAGACTCAAGAACTAATCCAGGCTCGAGATCAAGGAAGGAGGCGAGACCTCAGAGTTCGTGATTCGGATGGCATGTTGATGCTAGAGGGTAGAATGTTCGTGCCAAATGATGTGGAGTTGAAGAAGGAAATTCTCGATGAAGCACATATCTCGGCTTATGCCATGCATCCAGGAGCTACCAAAATGTATCATACCATTCGACCATTTTATTATTGGCCGGGTATGAAGAGGGAGATAGCCGAGTACGTGAGCAGGTGTGCTGTGTGTCAACAGGTTAAAGCAGAAAGAAAGAAGCCGTTTGGGTTGTTGCAGCCGCTTCCCGTTCCAGAGTGGAAATGGGAAAATATCACCATGGATTTTGTGTACAAGTTGCCGCGTACACAAAATGGCTTTGACGACATTTGGGTGATCGTTGATCGACTCACTAAGTCGGCTCATTTTATTCCAGTGAGAGAAAAGTATTCTTTGAGCCGTTTAGCGGAGTTGTTCATCTCAAAGGTGGTGAAGTATCATGGTGTCCCAGTGAGTATTATCTCGGATCGTGATCCACGATTCACATCGAAGTTTTGGGTGGCTTTTCAGGAAGCTTTGGGCACGAGATTACTTTATAGTACGGCATATCATCCACAGACCGACGGACAGTCAGAGAGAACTATTCAGACCTTGGAGGATATGCTGCGAGCTTCGGCGTTGCAGTTTGGTGATGCTTGGCACCAGCGGTTAGATTTGATGGAATTTGCTTACAACAACAGTTTTCATTCGAGCATTGGCATGGCGCCATTTGAGGCCTTGTATGGCAGAGCTTGTTGCACACCGTTGTGTTGGTCAGAGGTTGGCGAAAGAGTTTTAGTGGGTCCGGAGATTGTCGAGGAGACTACCCAGAATGTTCAGGTGATTAAGTCTAACCTGAAAGCAGCTCAAGACAGGCAAAAGAGTCTAGCGGATCGGCATGCTACGGACAGAGTGTATGAGGTCGGAGATTGGGTATTTTTGAAGCTTTCACCGTGGAGAGGTGTTGTGCGATTTGGAAAGAAGGGGAAGTTGAGCCCTAGGTACATCGGACCGTACATGGTCACAGAACGAGTTTGTGAGGTAGCTTACAGGTTGGAGTTGCCTCCGGAGTTGACTAGAGTGCATAATGTTTTTCACGTGTCTATGCTCCGACACTATGTTGCTGATCCATCTTACGTAATACCTCCTCAACCATTAGAGATTAATCCGGATTTGACGTATGACGAGGAACCGGTGACGATCATCGATTGGAAAGAGAAGGTTCTGAGGAACAAGCCGGTGAACTTAGTGAAGGTTTTGTGGAGGAACCATTCAGTTGAGGAAGCTACGTGGGAGACAGAAGACCGGATGAGGGATTTGTATCCTCGTTTGTTCTTTGGCCACTAGGGGCTGCTGCTTGTTGTTTTGAATTTCGGGACGAAATTCTTTTAAGGTGGGAAGGTTGTGACATCCCGTCCCGGGATTATTAAAACGTACTAGTGAAATGACATTTTAGCCCCTAGTTCGTTTCGTTATTTTATTGGTGGGTGGTGTGGTGTTGGCATGTGTTGGGCCACACACACACACACACACACACATACACTGTCCCTATCTCCCTCTCCCTCTGTCTTCTCCCTGTCTCTCTCTCCCCCGAGCCCCCATTTCCACTGTAAACGTACGGACACACACCAAGAACCATTATACCGTAGCAGATCGAGGAAACCAAGGGTGCAGTTGTGATCGTGAGGTCGAGGGGAGCACGAATATACCCTTTTCAGGTAAGAACATCGACGTTTTCACGTCGATTTCTTAAACTCCGATTTGAGTACTGTTCATGCAACATTAATTTACTTAGTTTTTGGACATTTGAAGCTTGTAGATGTGTTGGTGAGGTCCCAAGGAGCTTGGGAGTGCATCGTTGGACGGATTTGGACGTCGAAATCACGAACTGTAAGTTTGGCCGAATTTTCATATTTTGGAAAGTTTGATTCCGTTGTTTTTAGGCTCTAAAACTAGTCCAACGTGGTAGTTGAGGTTTAGGGCTTCATTTTGGTATAAAATACGTGAAAAATGGATGAAAAACGACGAAGAATAGTGAGTTTTAAACTTTCCCAGTTTTCCGGTGGCCGGAGTCCGGCGAGGTTAGATCGGAGAAGAAAGGAGAATATTCCGTTAAGTTTAACGGAATATTCCTAACGGCAGTGACGGCGTCAGTTAGGTTGAACGGAATATTCCGTCAGTTTAACGGAATATTCCTGACGGCGTCTGTTGACACCGTCAGTGTGCATGGCACGTGGCCGCGCGTGGGGGGTGCGTAGGTCCGTGCCTTGGCCGGCGCGTGGGGGCGCGTGCGGCGGAGGAAAATTATTCTAAAAATATGGTTGTGATCCTGAGGTTGTGTAGAGCACGTTGGTATATTCATTTGTCAATTTTGAGCAATGTATGAGAAGTTATTACGAGAAGTTGGTTATGTGCTTTAAAGTTAACGTTTTTATAGTTGTTTCGCATCTAGGTGACACGTACCCCGAGGACGAGCGTGCACACGCGAGGCAGGGGGGCTACGACCCTTCTACATACCAGTGAGTGGGCTTTTGTTTTCCGTATATACCTATATACATCTATATTCCCAGAAATTGATTTAAAAAGGGTTATTTGCCTTATGCCATGCATGTTATTATTATCGTTTATGCATCATTGCACGCATTAGTAGTGGCATACATATATATGCATATTGGGTGCTGTGCACGCACAGGTAAGTGCCAGGTAAGTGGTATTCATATTTACTTTCAGCAGTAGTTTGAAAGACTTAGAAAGCTCATAACCTGCACCCCCGGTGTTAGTGCTCCCGCCCAGAGTAGGGCACAGTCCTTCACGTGATGTTCACCTCCCGCACCACACGCTCAGCTTGGATCCAAGTTAGGTGCATAGGCCTGTCGTACAGACCACCTTAAGTGGTTCCGACTCGTGGGCAGGTTCAGTTATAGAGTTGAGATTTGAGCTTTAGATGCAGCCGTACAGGTCACGTTAGGTGACTCCGGCTGCCAGATGTTATGATGTTGATATGATTTATACCTGGGCACTTACATTCATTATGAGGCTTTGGCATGGCATATCTTGAGCATGATTGGCATACCCTTGAGCATGTTTGGCATGTTTATACATACGTTTATATGTTTATTTTCTGGGAAGTATACAGGTTTTACGGCGAGGGGTTAGAATGTATTTTGCTAAATGGTTTTCAAAGAGCTTTGTTTTTGCCAACTCACGCTTTTGTTTTGCGCCCCTCCAGGTTCTAGTTGCTTAGCCGTTGCGGTGGTTTCCCCTGAGGGCTTTCCGGCGTTTCTGACAGACACTCCCCATTGTAGGGTCGCCTTCGGGCGTACTACTGTTGTCTTTTTCGTTTGGGCTGCTATAGACCTGCTCTGAAATTGTATCTCACTTACTAGCACTTGTTTTAGTACCTTGTATGCTAGTTTTTAATTACTCGTACTTTTATATTACTACTTTATTAGCTTCCGCACGTGCACGTGGCTACGTCACCTTTGTGTGACGGCCAGCACGCTCCAATCTCGGTCGGGGTGTGTCACGCAAAGCTTGTGAAGATAGGGTTTGTGCAATGAAAATTAATCTTCGTCACGCAAAGCTACTTTGCGCGACAATATACTTCATTAGGCAAAGATTTTTGTTTTTTAATTTTTTAATTAAATTAAATTAATTTAATATTTTGCGCGACGAAATATTTTGTCACGCAAGGTTTTTGACTTTTTTATTTTTTATTTTTTATTATTTCTCTTATCTCTATTAATTAATGAAACTCTCTTTGTCAACCAAAATAGGGTGAAAAGACTACTTAGTCTTCTATCACACAAAAAAAAATGATGGGCAATAATGTAATTTCATAGGTCCAAATTTTACTGTTTTTTATTGAAACCTCACCTACATGTGATGTTGAAATACCTCCAATATTAAAAATAAATATAAAAAAATAAAAAATAAATAAAAAAGTAAAAACCAAAAACAAAAACTTCTCATTCCCTCCACGTTCTCTCTCCCCCTCTCTCATTCTCATTTTCTAAAAAAAGGTATTCATACATACAAAATATGTAGGCAAATGCTAGTATTAATTTAATTATATTAATTGTTTGCGTGACGAAATATTTGGTGGCACAAGATTTTTCGAATTTTTACATTTTTAATTTAATTTAATTGTATGATTTTTTATTTTTTTAATTACTTTAATTTAAATTGACATATTCAAAGTAAAATTACATATGAAAAATAGTGATCGAATTATCCAATATATATTATATTCAAAATGTACACATAAATTAACAAAGTACAATAATAAAATCCTAATACAAGTCTATTATGGTGGTGCTAATTTGGGGGGGGGGGGGGGGTAAGGCGATATGGTTCGATAGCATCCTAATACTCAACTTTAGTCGTCAAAGTCTGGACCATTCCCTACAAAAAAAAAAAAAAAAAAAAAAAACATGGTCAAATAACCAAAAAACAACATAAAATAATACCAAAAAATTGACATAATCTCCCCTAAAATTGGTACACCCCAAATTCGACCCCAAACTCCACCCTTCACCCTATACTCAACCCTAAACCCCGCACCAAACTCAAAATTAACTCCAAAAACACATTAATGAAAAAAAAATTAAAATTTGGGGAGAATATACCTTTTGGCAAGATTGAGAGTGGGTGAGAATGAGAGGGAGGAGTGAGTGAGAGAATTAGAGGAGATAGTGAGAGAGAGATGAGAGAGTGAGTGAGAGTGAGAGATAGTGAAGAGAGAGAAGATAAATTAAGTGAGAGGAGTGAGTGTGAGAGAGGGTCGGATTTGGGGGGAGGGAAAGAGAGAGGAGAGGTAAGAGAATAGAGAAAGACATTGAGAAAATAGTGGAGGAGTTATTTTGGTTTTAAAAACCATATCACTTTGCGCGACGAAGGATATGAGTTTGCGTGACGAAATATTAGTCAAGCAAAGTCTTAAATAATTTTTTTTTTTTTAAATTTCCGCGTCCCATTTTTGGCGCCCGCCCAAATTTTTAGAGTTTCGCACGACGAAGTGTTGGTCACACAAAGACGAATTGTTGGTCATGTAAAGTCTTAAAAAAAATTCCTGCATCCAATTTTTCGCTCCCGCCCAAATTTAAGGATTTTATGCGACGAAATATTAGTTCGTCTTGCAAAATTTATAAAAATAATAAAAATAAAAATTATTTTATTTTACAACTTAAAATATAAATAAATTAAAATAAATAAAGTTTAGGCAATCAATTGTAAGATCCCACATCGCCCAGGGGAGTGATCCTTATATGTATATTCCCATCCCTACCTAGCGCGAGGTCTTTTGGGAGCTCACTTGCTTCGGGTTCCATGGGAACTTCGAAGTTAAGCGAGTAGCATGCGAGAGCACACCCATGATGGGTGACCCCTTGAGAAGTTCTCGTGTGAGTTCCCAGAAACAAAACTGTGAGGGCATGATCGGGGCCCAAAGCGGACAATATCGTGTTACGGTGATGGAGCGGGCTTGGGATATGATGGACCCCGGGCCGGGATGTGACAAAATGTGTATTCGTTGTGCAAAGAAAATAATAAAAAAATAAAGAAATAATTTAGTTTAACAATATAAAATATAAAAATAAATAAAAAATAAGTAAATAAGGTTTAGGCAACGAAATATTGATATTCGTCGTGCAAAGTTTTTAAAAAATAATAAAAACTTATGAAAATAAGTATATTTTAAATTTTATAATATAAATTAAATAAAAAACAAAATAAACTGGTTTAGGCGACAAAATATTTGGATTACGAAGCGCAAAGATTTAAAAAAAAAAAAATTTATTATTATTTATTTTTGTAAAAACTTTGAGCGACGAAGTTTAAAGTTTCGTCGCGCAACAGGTTTTTTTTACTAGTGTGGGAATAACCTATATATAACATATGCATACTGTCCCGGTGGCTTTCCGTGTCAACAAAATAAAGACATGTACAAATCTTTGTCCACATACATAAATAAACGCACGCACCTTAACCTCATACACGTATTTAGAGTACTCCAAACCATATTTATCTTCAGTTTGACTTAAGCTCAACACGTTAGAGAGTAAGTCTAAGTCAATGGCTAACCAATTGCTAGGAAATTCATTAGAAAAGTACTACAACTTCAGAAAAAAGTGATAAACAATAACGAGCATATTATTAATTAGGATAGATAAGAACAAAGAACAAGAATATTTGTCGTAAATCATTAATATAAATGCAGAATAATATTTTGTGGACTTGGTCAGTTCCTTATAAAATGGTGCCCAATGCCTATGATTCAAGCAAGATTGATTTACCTTCAGTTTGACTTAAGCTCAACACGTTAGAGAGTAAGTCTAAGTCAATGGCTAACCAATTGCTGGGAAATTCATTAGAAAAGTACTACAACTTCAGAAAAAAGATATAAACAATAACGAGCATATTATTAATTAGGATAGATAAGAACAAAGAAGAAGAATATTTGTCGTAAATCATTTAAATTATATCGATTAATATAAATTCAGAATAATATTTTGTGGACTTGGTCAGTTCCTTATAAAATGGTGCCTAATGCCTATGATTCAAGCAAGATTGATTT